>NW_009954140.1:3674314-3674945 GCF_000747805.2 Chaetura pelagica
CAAAGGCTGTGAAAACAGCCAATTGTTTGATCTTTTAATGTTTTTTTTTGTCTATTACATTTAGCCTAACACAGCTTATTTTTATTTTCTTGTTTGTATTTGACTCGGTGGCTGTTACTGCCTTGTTTAACCTCGGTAATGTTTGAAAGGAAAGACAAACACACACAGACCCCCGCCTTGTCCCGCAGGCTTTTGTTCTGCAAGTAACTGCTTTTCATTTCCTCTGGATAAAAAAACTTCCTCATTTTTGTGTTCCACCCCTTGAAGTTAAACAACATTGACTTCCCCGTGTTCTCTCACCCCGAGCCAAAGCCAGGCAGCAGAGCAGCAGCGCCGTTTGCTCTGTGCTCCCGCGGGGGTGCGGGTAACGGAGCCGCACACCGCCCGGCTCGGCTGCCCCGGCCGCTGTCCCTTCTCACGGCGCTTACAGGTCCCGCCGGGACGTGGGGCCACGCGGGAACCCCGCAGCTCCTGAGGGGCCCGGGACACTTCCTCACTGAGGAACACAACAACCTTTCACCATCCAGTGTCCCCAAACCCCCTGTTGCTTCGAGCACCGCCGGTTTCACGGGATAAACCCCCCGAACCTCCCTGGGAACGAGGCCCCAGCCGCGCCCCCCGGACTTGCAGC
>NW_009954140.1:3675398-3693950 GCF_000747805.2 Chaetura pelagica
GGGCGGGGCGCGGCCGTTGGGCCATGGAGCGCGCGGCGCGGAGAGGTACTGGGGAGGGAGGGGGGGGGCAATTTAAAAAGTCCTTGACGAAATAAACCTGCTTTACTTGTAAGAGTCACACGTAGGGGGTGAAAATCCAACCTTAGGAGATGAGCGAGATAAGAACTTGTGCGTTTTGAAGCCGCTGTTTGAATTGGGTGACGAGACGAGAGGACACGCGCTTCAAAACGTCATCCAGGACCCAGAGCTGGGAACACCAGGCCGGCTGTGGTGCACACACCTCGGTGTGCTGCAGGTAGCGAAGTCAGTGGGGCCAGCTGCGAGTTAGTGTCATCCCTACACAGCCAACTGTTAACAGCAGTCCTGTATTTCAGCATGAAGAACAGTTCTATTAGCAGTGCAGTTACTGCATGGGAGTACTGGAGAAACTGGGTTTCTGAGAGAAAACCTCTTGATTTAAAATGTAACTTCTGCTTCTTGATAAGTTACAAATTTTTAAGTCCTTCGTGGTCTGGAATTCCTGGCTGTGTGACCAAAGTTTACTTTCCAACACGTGGAAGAAAGCAACTGCCCAGCCTGTGCTCCTCCAGTGCCATGTGTGAGGATCCCGGTGTGTGTCATTCCTGACCCCCTGCCCGCACTTCCACCTGAACAGGCACAGAGCAGAAAGCACCCAGCATGGCCAGCAGTTTGATGGCAGGGATTAGCACGAGTGGGATTCACCATTTATAGTCAAAGGCACTTAAATGGGTTTAATCAGTCACTGACTTTATTCCTCTGTCTTTCAATTCTGACATTCTGTTTTATTTCTTAACAGACTGGGTTGCTGTGGCCAATAATCTTTTAAGGAGCTGTCACATAAACCAGCACATAAAGTGTCTCTGTGAATGTGGTGCTGAGGTGTTTGTTCATCTCTATGAGTCAATCTTAAGAGAAAAAGTGCCAGGTGGGAACAATAATTTCTAAACCTGCTTTTTTTTTTGCTTGGTTAGTTGTTGTTGTTTTTTTGTATGTTTTGTAATTAACAAATTCAAGTTTGCAAAACTTACTGCAGATGTAGGGTGACTCAAAGTATCTGTATCCTTCCAAACACGTAAGACACTCATTTTTAAAGAAGATTTAAGCCATGTTGGCCTTTTTATTGTTTGTTTTTGACTGCTATGAATGGCAGCTCTGAGGAGCAATCACTGGTATAGCTACAGCAGCATTTGTTTTTTGTAAGTTAGGCCCTGAAAGCCACACCTGGGCACAATAACCTTTGAAGGGTGTGAGCTGGCTCCTTTCTCATGAAGCGTTATTAAGCATCTTATGAGAACAGGCTTAACACTTGCAGTCAGCTAAGAGTTAAGCTGTGATTTAACACTGCTTTAACCCAGCTCCATTCGACTTCAGGGCTAACAAGGGTTATACAATTATGTACTTGTTTGCTTTATGGTAAATTGTTGCATTTGGGAAGTATCAAGACTCCTACTTGCAGAAGATAACTGCAAGAAGTAACTGACAGCTACTGGTGGCAAGAGTCCTGCTAAATGTAAGCCCAGAACTAAACATAATGTTCCTTCTAATTAAGCAGAATACATTGCATTCCAAGCAGTCACTGAGAGGGGAAGAAGAGACCTTAACACAAGCTGCAATTCCAGTTTGAGATCTGAACTAGAGGTTTGTGCTGGGAGTGAAGGAGGAGAAATATTTTAGTGGTGTCTGCTCTTGAGTTTAGTACCTCAACTGATATAATCCTCACATCTTCCAGGGGGTGTTCTAAGTTTGTACTCAGCATTTTAAAAAGATTTCGTATGACCATATGACATCAGGGCTTTTCACTAAGTACAAATACTAACTTGTAAGTGAAAGTTAAAGTAGTTTAGTCAAAACATTTTCTATAAACTCTCCATTTAGATAGCCTAAACTCTATTATGTATTTTAAATAGATTACATAGCTACTCCTAGAAGCCAAGAGGATGATGCACATAATGTACAGGCAATAATAGATTCCCTGGCATTGGACTATTTGCAGATGAGCTTGTCACATATCACTGGTAAGTACTCATGTTAATGGAAACAAACATCAGCTCAATATCTGTGGTTTAATTTGAACATTTTATAAGAACCATATCAAGCATACTTTCATACTTACATGAAATGTCTTTCTTGTGTATTGAATGTCATCAAAACAGTGAATCCTTGCCTTGGACATCAGGTTATAAATGTAAACAGCAAGCAGAAAATGAACAAGAGCAGTCTTGTGTGACACAGACCTGTAAGAAACATTCAGTTAACAATCAATGATACTTCACTTGTCTGCTGAAGTGTTACTTAAGTCTGGTACTGGCTCAGTATTGCTCTACTATTAAAGCTTTAAGACTGGGTTTGAAAACATAAGCCTTGAATTTTAAACTTGCTAACTGGTTTTTAAAAAATTGGTGAAGACCTGAACCATGTTGTTTCTGTCACAAGTTTTCACTCTTCAGAAAACTTCTTTTGAGAATTTTTTTCTTCTGTCAAGTACTAATTATTAACACGTGAGAGTACCTTCCCTCAAGGTGAGAACATAGTGAGAGGAGAAAAGAAATCTATCAGAAACCTCCTTGAAATATTTGATGGCCTGTTGGATTATCTTAGAGGAGAAACTGATGAATCTTCTCTGCAGAATGGAGGTGAGTAGACAGATGTCCTAGTTTAAGGTATTTTGTTCTGTTACTACTCTTATTATGGACAGCTTATTTTTTCTGTTTGTCTGCTATCAAGGTAGCTTTGTTAGGTTCTCATGACCATTTTTCTTGGTGTTCAGGGATGGAATGCAGCTCCCATAATAGGTAAAAAAAAAAGGTTTCTTTGCTGTTCTCCTCACTAGCACCTCTAGGAAATTATATCCATTGGAAGATCTAAGCTTTGTGAAACCTTGGTTTGGACACCCAAAGTGCTTCCATGGCAGCAAAGACTTATTTGGTGGTTTTGCCTCATTTGTAACCTTGACAATGCAGAGGAGGACCAGGACTGAAATGGACCATGGGAGGAGGACATTTCAGTGGCCATACTGTAAATTTACATTCATTATTTTCATAAACAGCAAAGGTAGAAATAATCTGTTTTCCCCAAAACTTGCTAAAAGGCAAGAATGGGAGAACAGAACCTTTCTGCTGCATTCCTGGGGCAGAAGCTGCTCCAGACAACCCAGCCCTGTCAGGGTGTTGCTGCTCAAGTCAAGTGATTTACAGTTAGGATTCAGGGAGGGAACTGTTGACTCCAGTTGGAACAGTGAGCAGACATTGCTTTTCCTTATTAAGAGACAAACAAGAGGAGGACTTAAGCTTTCTTGTGAAGTGGATCCTGGGAGCAGATCCATAGCAGGGGCTATTTTGAGGGAAATGTTAAACAGGGAAGAGAAGCTACTTAGCCCTTCATAGCCATCATCTTTCTGCAGACTGCTCCTCTTGTTTTAAAGCTGGTAAGAATGGTGATCATTGGCTGGTGCACCCTGGGGCTAAAGGGGAGAGCACTTGGTAGTCAAGAAAATTGTCTCCTGTCCTGTGTGTCACTGTTAAAAGGCAGAAGCCATTTTCAGTGCTTGTACTTCTGCTTTTCCCTTCTCTTAGGCTGCCAGTGCTCCTGCCCAGTAGATGCTGGTAGCTCATTTTCTAGTTATTAGTAGAGGATTTAATTATTTTGAGGAAGAAGAAAGGGTTTTTTTGTAATTGTAAATACAGGGTATGACAGTTGTATCACTTTTCACAACTTGCCATCAAAGTTGCCTCTCCCCACAAGGGGGGGAATTACTTGTCATCATTTTACTTCTCATCATTTGAATGTTTTGTTACACTTAAACTGTTTTGATGAAATTGGCAAGAATAACTGTTAGTTAAGAGGTAGAAGCAGTTTTCCTGAAAATAACTGCCTCTTCATTATTAACAGCAAATCTGCTATCCAATAATGAAACTCAGCTTGCATCTGAAGTGCAGCTGGAAAGCAATGCTGGTGAACTTCCCCACACTTTAGGATTCTCATCAGCTGAAGGGTAAGAACAGTTCTGAATCTTTGCATTAACATAGTGGTTGACTATCTTTTTGTGTATCTGTAGAGAAAATAGGAGGTTTTTAATAGTATCCAAATAAGAAAACTACCAATTGCACACATCAAATGGAACGTGAGGTGGCTTTCTGCTCCAGTCAGGCGCAGCAAGAGGGCTAAAATTAGATCCAGAACCTTTTTACTCTTGAGGAGTGCTGATGGGATTTTGTCTAGTCTCTAAAGTTTACTTTACAAGTGGAATGAAACAAGCTGAGAACTTTGTCTCAGTTTTTAGGTGTTTGGTTACACTGCAGTAGGTTTACCTGCCTGGCTCCTGCGGGGCAGCACCGGGTGCCTGGAGCAGACCTGCCCTTCTGCAGCTCCATCTTGTGGCCTGAAGGCGCAAAGACTTTCAGAGTAAGTATTTTACGGCTTTGTCTTCCTCTCAGGTCCCAGTCAGAATTTTCTGTTGCATCTTCTGATGCAGAGAGACCAGAATACACCAGTGAATTAATCAGACTCGGGGATACTGCTCATTCATTTTCCAAGAGATCAGAAGGTGAGTTTGGGTGAAAAAAAATAGACTATTCTGTAGTAGCACTTCTAGGCATTTTTTGCTGTTTCATTTTTTAAAAAGTTTTTCTTTCAGACAAATACTTTGTTTTAAACTCTTATTTTACAAATGCCCTGACATCCTCCCAATAAAACAAACCACAATAAGCAAATATACCTGTAGTTAATCTTGCTGAAGATAAAATGTAGAGTTGTTAAAGCAGATCAGTTGCCTGAAAGGTTACCAGCAGAAAAGCACAAGAGTGAAAGAATCTAAACATTCAGAGGCTGTTGCAACATGATCTGGACAGTTTTCTGAAACTAGAAGGGCCATTGGTAAAGGAAAAGGCAGTGGGTAAGTGGGTATCCACCTGCTTTTGACTAAGGGGTGCAGGGTACTAAGCAAGGTAAGTGTAGGGGAGAACCTTGGTCAGGAGTGGAAACACTTCAGCTGTATTTTGAAATAAATGCATATTTTTCAGCATGTTTGTATTTTAGTGCCCCAAAGTGTGCACACTCCATTATCTGGGCTATTTCTGCTCAGCTAGGATTCAGCTTTTTTTCTTTTTGCATGCCTGGAGGTTTGGTTTTTTTGTTTTGGTGAATCTTTCCTTACAGACTCACCACATCTAAGGTACCCAAGAAGGCCACGATTCCTTTCTCCATCCTCATCTCAGCACCAACGGTTTTCTGAAGTGGAATATAAACCTTGCAGCAATAGAACATGCCAAACAAGGAAATTATGCAGCCAGCTGCAAAGAGACAGGGATAAAAGAACAAAGCAAGCAAAGGTAATTTCTAGGTTAGACCTATTGGTTATTCTTACCAACAGTTAACACTAAAAGCATTAACACTGAAGGCTCTTACTTATTAGGGGCATCTGGCCTGGTTTAGTGATTTTGTACTGTTGTGTCTGTAGCCTGCTGAGGAGAAGCCTTACACTCCACATTTTGCAAAAAGATTTTAAAGTGGAAAATCCACAGACCAAACAAGTGAATGAGGAGCGATTATTTTATCTGGAAAATCTCCTTGTTTTTATTTTCTAGATGGTTGCTAAAGCTTATGAAGATGAACTCAGAATTTGTGAAGCCAGGCAGAGGCTTAAAATTTCCAAGCTCAGAGAAGTCATCAGGAAAATGGTATGTGACACACTATGGTGACTGTTTGTTGTGTTTTGGTTGATTTTTAAAATTTGTCTAGATGATCTGTCCAGACACTGAGTATCTCTGGGTACAAGAACTCCTTGACTTCCAGTGTCATAGATACAATGCTGTAGGCTACTATAGGAGTAAACAGGGCAGGTTTTCCTGAGATATGTAGAACCAAGAGGCAAGTGTAGAAGTTCCAAAACTTCTTTGTATTAACACCTGTTGTTATGGGCAACTTAACCACTGTGCTTTTCACATCAAGTGGTAACTTCAAGATGCTCATTTAAAGAATTCAAGCAAAGTGAGATAACAAGTAGCTTCTGCAGACTGGCCTACATTTCTCCACAGAGGGGCATTCTTCACACACACATCCCCAGAGCTGGGTTAGCAAGGCTGGAGCCCCAGTACACTGCAGGAAACCTGCTTAATGTAGTCCTGGTCTTTTTTAACTACTCTGAAGCGTGGGTTTGTGCAAGGATGATTCTCTAACGTTGTAAATATGACAAAGGGGCTTTTGCTACTTTCTTAGATACTACTAAAACAGCAAAGAACTTAAGCTGAAAAGCTCTGTCATACCAATGTAGGCTGCACTGTCCTTCAGAAGCTGCTGCAGTGGTGTTCAGTGCTGCAGAAGAGCTCAGGTTATGCAATAGTGAGACCTTTATTTGAACCCTGGCCTGTGTTTAGTAAATTCTGACTTTCTGGATAATCCAGTTCAGTACCTCCAAATTGTTATTCTAAAGTTTCAAAGACATTTAAGTTTTGATACCCAGACTGTGTTATCTGTCAGGCTTTTGCTTCTCATACCTGCTCTCCATCTGTTTTACATCTTCTCCTAAGAAAAAAGAATACAAAGAAAACATATTTGAAGAACCTCCAAAAACGCCTCAGCCAGTGGAAGTTTATTCTAGAAGAGCCACACCTCAGAATCCTGAATACAGCCAGTGGATTCCAAAACCAGGGACTGGGAAGCCAAAGGAAGCTGCTCCAAGTAAGAACTGCAAAACTGTACTTGGTGGAAAACTGGCATCTTTTGAAAGCATGTGTTGAACTCCAGGAATAAAGGCATTGGTCCAACCTATACCAGTCAGATGTATCAGTTTCCCCTTTTTATGACCTCTATACGTCTGGGTTTGTGTTAGAGAAGATAATGGTTTAAGAAAATGTGAACCACCAATGCACAACCAAAACTGTGACCCTTTGCTACCTCCTTAAGATTCCTTGGATTATTTTCAAGGCTTGTTTCCATTATTGCTTCTCTGGTACTTACTCCACTAAAGTCTGAGCTCACCTGCCTTTATTTTATTTACTCTTATTTTAATGTCCTCTTTTGTTTGTTTGTTGTTTTTTCCTGAGCATATACCAGGTTTAAAATTGGGCCTTTAGGCTGAGTGAGCTGGTGTTGAGCCACCTACAGGGAACAGAGCAGAATCTCAGTTGCTGTCACCTTCTCAAGGCCCTGCCATGGTGATGTTAACATTGCCACTGGTTTTGCTGAGCAAGTGATGCTCCAAGAACAGCCAACCTGCAAAGAACAGGTTCTGCTTTGGAACATGTTTTATGTATAAGATCTTGGTATAATTCCCTACACCACCTTGTCTTTTTCTGTGTTTAAAGGGCATATACTTGGTTTATACCCACTTGTTTTATCTCCCCATTATCTTTTCCTGCCAGAAAGATTAAAAATGTAATGACCTGGTTGCAAACCAGTTAATTTTCCTCCTGTTTACTTGGCCCAGATCTGTCACTGCTGCTCTATTAGCATTATTTTAAGTTGCTGCAGCCAGTGAGAGACAGACAAAGAAACTGCTGATTAGTGATGGTCAGAACTGTTTGAAGAAAGAAATGGACACCTGTCTTAATGGGATGTGGTAGTGGGAGGAAAATAACTCCTGAAATATAACAGCAATTCTTCAGCAGAAAAAATCCCGAACACAAGACCTTGGGATTCCTTTCTCCACTGCTGTCCTGACAGAGTGAGGTTCTGCCCTGCTGGGCTCAGCTTGACAGCACGACAGCACCAGGGGAGGTGGATGCAGTGTTCCATCTAAAATATTTCATAACTCAGGCTGACACTGTCTAGAAGAATTTGCCATTAAATGTATTTTCTGTCTTTACCTTGTAGTGACAGTAGGAGATGATGACCTCTTATCTCAGCTACTGGAAGAGTTTCCTGACCTGCATGTTTCCCAACCTGCTATGAAAAAAATGAGGCAGCAGCAGTTGGCACATACTAAACAACTTAAGGCAGCTTTTGACAGACCTAGAGCAAAACTCCAAAATGAAGTGAGCATTCTCATTCTTACCTTCTGAATGTCAGCAGGGATGGTGCCTCTGACAGAGCAGAGAGCAGTCATCAGTTTGTATTGCATAATAAAATAATCCTGACTCTTTGTATGCAGCACAGACAGGGCACATGCAAAGCGCAACATGAAAGGATGATTAGCATGGTTACATAGGCATGTACATATTTAGGCACATGGGCTCAACTTTTTATCAGACACTTGAATATAATGTTCCTTCTTTATACTTACCTAGTACTGCCTAGGATTGCTATTGCTTTTCAAAAAGCATTTTGTGGTTTCAAGTGCTAGTTGGGAACAGTTCTTTTAGTTAAAAGTTAGTTACGAGATACAAAAGTTGGTTAACTTATTCGTGGTAACTCTTAACATAAAACCAAACATAGCAGAGAGGCAATGTTTAAAACTCCTACACACAACTGCCTGTCCTGCACAAGTAGTGGAAATCATCAGCTTTTTTTTAAACCTCCAGGTTGAACAAGCCCTGAAGAAGCATGAACTTTTTCTTGCACTTATTAAAAAATACGAAGACCATAATAAGAGACTGGTACGTTCTTTGAAGGTTTTTTTTTACATTATAAACAATGTTCATAAGCTAGCTTGAATGCATAGCTCCTGGCCCATTAAAGTGGTTTCTTATCTGATGACAATTTTATGCCTCTTGAGTAGCTATGATCACAAATACCATATAATTGGTTTGCTGTGTGGCTACTGAGGTAATGGGAATTGATTATTATTATTATTATACAGCACTGTTGCTTTAAAAGTGCAAACAAATTCTAATAATGTGCAAGGAAGAGAAACTTCAGGTTCCTGGTGTCACTGGTAAAGATACCAGGTGCCACTGTAGTGCTGACTCCTTAACTGCATCGTGCTTTTCATGGCACCACTTTGCTAAATGGTGACTAAAGCTTTAAACCGTAAACACAATGTAAAATTGAGGCATGGAAAAGCAAGGATGAACAAAGCTTTTGCCTACAGCAGTATCTGTTGGAAGCTTGGTGGTCTGACAGCTACTGTTCTCCATTTAGCAAGAACATAAGCAACAGATCTGGCAGCAGAAGTGGGCTCAGAATAAATGGAGAGAGAGACGCCAGCAAGTTGCTCGGGCCAGGAAGTGTTATGAAGATTACCAGGTGCAGCTTCGTGCTGAGAGGATGTGGTCCAGGACATGGGAGGAAAGGGTAAGTACAAGATGTGAGACACTGGTCCAGGTTGCCCAGGGAAGCTGTGGCTGCCCCATCCCTGGAAGTGTTCAGACCAGGTTTGATGGGGCTTGGAGCAACCTGGTCTAGTGCAAGGTGTCCCTGCCCATGCAGGGAGGTTCGACCTAGATCTTTAAGGTCCCTTCCAACCCAAACCATTCTGTGATTCCATGCCTTGCTCTGCAAGTGTGAAATTATTCTTTTTTGTTTGGACCCCAGTGCTGAGGACCCATAATCTGGGTCAAATTCTGTTGAACTGTTGTACCAGTTCAAATACTGGTACAAGTAGATAGAGAGCAAGTGAAGTGAGTAGAGCATAGGAGCCAGGACTAAATGCTTGGTCAGTGAAGACCCCAGATGAAAAGGTTCCTTCTTTGGAAACACTGATAACAGTTCAGGGCAAACCACTGTAAAACAGGAAAGGATGCTTTATGGGATTAAGAGGAGGAGAGAAAGGGTGAAGTATCAGTATGGAAGAACAGGGCTGGTAACATGAGCAATTGGGGAAACAAGTTTTCAAGAACAGTAGGATTAGGAAGTTGTTCCTATAGTTACTGTCCAAAGAAAACAATCTATTCAGTTAAGGAAGCTGATCAAAAAAACAGCTTTGTTATTCAGTTATGTTTATTAAACCAAGTGGATTTTTTGACAGATACGATCTCTCATTAGGGCTGGATATCAGAGCTAAGGAAAGCAAGTTGTTATTGCACTGACAATTGTGTATCTACTCCTGTACCTTTTAAAATAAATGACTGGAAGTTTAGTGTGTAATCCACTATTAGGGATTTGAGAACTGTTTGCCTCAAGCTGCAGAGCACTGTGGCTGGTTAAGTGTTCTGTATAAATGGAAAGCCTGAGACCAGGCTGGATTTCCTGCTATTGGAAATCTGCATGAAGGTCCTGAAGTTCAATGACAGAATGGAGGGTGGACAATAAATCACAGTGTGTGTTCAAAGACCCTGGCTTGCTTGCATTGTTGGTTTGTGTGAAGTGATTTTAAAAAACAATGTACGTTTGCTTAGTCATATGACTTAAACTGACATGAAAGATTTCTCTGTTTGAATTTCAGCTAAATGCATAATACAAATACAGCTCAGCAGGCTTTGTACCACTAGATACATCTCTGTGTACCTGTTCCTGGGTAATGACATGTCTTCACATGATCACCCTTCCATCAGGAGATAAAACAGCTGAAATATGTATACTTGGAACTTTCTGGGAAAGTTTAGGTTTACTCTTTTTTTTTAATTGCTGGCAGATATTTAAAAACTTATTTGAAGATGGCTTAGAAATTCAGAAGGAAGTACTGAAGGACCTGAGAGCATATGCTCAAGAGAAGCATGCTGAGCAAAGGAGACAGCTTGAAAAGATGCTAGAGTCTCTGGAGAACTATCACAAAGATAAGGTACAGCTTGATCTGTGTCAAAGACAGTTAATATCTTTTACACCAGATGTCTGTCCTTTTTTTAATTGTCTCAACCCAAACACGTTATGTTTAGTTTTCCAGGCTGGCAGTGACTTCATGTAAAAACTCTGAGAAGTTAAAACCAGAAAGAAGGTAAAAGGACAAGTAAGTATTTTAAATTTTGTGTAATCATCATATTTTTATGTGCTGTGCCTAATGTCTGTATTTTCTTTAGAAAACAGAGAGATCAAGGATGGAAAAGCAAATAGAGCACCAGCAGGCAGCAACAATGCAAAGGGATGATGACTCCTTTTTCTAGAACTAGAAGCAGACTGAAACCCAGACTTCAGATGGCTGCCTTTCAGTATCACAGAAGCTGTTTCTTGTAAGATTCACAATAAATATCCCTGAAGTTCCCTCTGGCTGAGGTGCTGGGAGTCTTGGAGAACTGCTGTAGCAGGAAAATGCTGCGTGGCTGTTTCTCCCTAAAGTATCTTTGACATGTCAAAGATGTAGCTGCTGGTATCTGGGATCAATAAAGTTTTAGAACTCTTTTCTACCTTGTTGCAAAGGCTGAGATAATGCTACAAAGGAAGTAGGATGAAGTCACTGTGTTTTGGTGAAGTTGTCTCTGCCTTCAGCTGTTCCACTGAGCCTCCTCTGGTTCTGCTGCTGAAGTGGAAAAGCCACACAAACACCAGTACCCAGAAGTTACTGGAAAAACAAGCAGATCTTTCACTGAAGCTACTGATGTTCTTTTAGAGAGGACATGCAATAAACCTGACATAAAAATCAGTAATTTTAATATATGAAGCAAGGGAGGTCTACTTACTCCACACAATATGATGCTTGCAGTTTTGGAGCTGCTTGCTTGTTAATGGCAAAACAGGTAAAGTACTAGTTTCTGTGCTACAAACGTACTGAAAAGAGTTGTTTGAAAGAGAAAACAAAGTCTTCTAAAGCAGTAAAATAAAAACTTCTGCAAGAACTGAAACCTAGGAAGGGCCCATGGACAGGATTCCTAATTATTTGCAATAGGGGTATGCTAATAGGTGTATGTTCTGTAGGTACTTCAAGTGCCAACACAGTGAATTACAACTCATGTACTGGGAAGAAAAAAAAAGTTCCTCCAGCAGCTAGAGATGCTTTCTTTACAGATTAAACAAGAGATGGCAGTTAGAGCATGATATACCTCCCTGGAAAAAATAAACCCCAGACCCCACACATCTAAAGATAGAAACACACACTAACTTTCTTAGCAACCATTGCCAGGGCCTGCTGTAAGCCACCCTAATTGAAAGACTTTATCTGAGGGACGTTTACCAGGGAAGTTGATCAAGTCTAACAAGTATCTACCAAAATTCTTTACCTTATTTCATCGCTTAAGTAAGATGGTTTAGCTTTGTTTAATTCTGGGAGAAGACACCATCCACCTGTGCCAAGATACAGTCCTTGCCAAGACACACGTGCACCCTCATATGAAAGACAAAAGTGAGACTTTTTTTGTTTCACTAGAACATTGAGCACAATCCTGCTTGTAGATAACAGAAAGACACCAAGTTTTAAGTTTTTTCTCCTCAAATGGAGTGACTTATAAAAAAAAAGCTACATTTTAAGGTAAATATTTAATTAAGAAAAACTTAAAACTTTTTAAACCATTGATGCTGTGACAGTGCAAACAGCATACAATTTATTGCTCAACTTCTGCATGGGTACATACATTAAGTACTTAAAAACCATTTTATACAGATTTTTTTTTTTGTTAAAGCTCATGTAACAGTTGGGTGAAAATACAATGATACCAATGCTAAAACACTCTGTAATAAATACAATGGAAATTATAAACTAAGAACTGTCAGTTTGTGGAGGAGTAATTACACTTGTATAAACTAATTACAACTACAGACAAAGCTCTGAGGATGTGGCAGAGCCAGAAACCTACTAGATAGTGTAAAGTACAACAAATGGCACCTGTTAACTAGATGGTGCTGTTTAAAATCTGAAGCCATTGGAGCATGCTACATTAAGCTGTATGATGCATATTTGGGATATAGAAGCAGAGCTTTTACTTCCATCAATGCAGCCAGCTTAAACGCACCAGAAGTTCAATACAGATGTAGTGTTGTAGAACAAGAATTAAAAAACGGGTTGTGTGCTCTGGACTTTAGTACAACACAAAGATTTGGTACAAATAAATCAGTTTAGGGAAACTGAAACTATGTGCAAAAAAAAAAATAGAATACATACTGTACAAAGCACCATTACAAAACTCTTTACATCGAGAAATTAAATCCTCTGAAAGTCAACTGTGTTCTGTATATTTGAAATCTACAAAAGTCACTGTTCATAATTAAACATTCATACTGAAAAGCAACAGCATAAAACCATGATGTGACATCTCTCTAAAATAACTAAAGACTGGATAAAGTAAAAACCCAGTAAGAGGGACACATTGAAATAAATATTCACATTAATCATGGGGTGAAAGTCCAAGGTTAAAATGCAATATTAGGCTTAGCACCTTTTTGAGGGGAAAGTAGCTGACATGATCTTAAAACAAAATTCTGCAAAGGAATCAACCCTTTAAAATTTTCAGATAAACATCTGAGTAGGTTATGAGGTGCTTTAATTAAAGCTCTCAGTTATGAAGGTAGAAAGGCACTCAAAATACTTGGTATATTTATCCTCATCTGTCAGCTATGGAAAATCAAATGTAGATTTGTCTAGTTTTGCATGTAATATATTAAATTTACAATATTTATCTATAGCAGTTAAAAAATTCTCAAAATGTTTGATAGAACATACAGATGTACTGCTAAGGCTGCTGTGGAAACAAATGGTATTATCAACTCATCTAGAGTCTATATTCTACAAAGCTCATCTCCTCTCTCCTCAAAACAGCTTTTATGACATGAGGGTGGCCCTGCCTATGCATTCAATAAATTTACCATCTAAGTAAGCTGACAAGGAGGTGGCTACAGATGATGTGGTCAGGAGACACTACAGAGACAGTCTTTAAACAGTGCTAAGGTGAGCTGTGTGGTGCAAAGAGAACAGCAGCATACCTGCCCCTCCAATCACCTAACTGAGTCCTGACTTCTCCCAAAAGCTGGATCAAACTGGATTTTACATTTTTGATGTTTCATGACCAGGGAGGCTGCAGCCATAGCCTGGGCAAGAGCAGGGGGAAAAAAACATAATCAGTTAAACAACACTGGAGTATCTATCCTGTGAATAGTGGTCAAAAGAACCTGTCTCTGTAAATAGTAAATCACATCACACCTCAAAACTTGCAGGGGTAAGAAGTCTTCGGGAGTGTCTAAAGCAGTGGTCCCAACCACAGGCAGCAGTACTGAGTAAAAAAGACAATGGGCAACAACCTACTCTGCTCTCCCAGGCAACCTGGCCAGATGTAGTGGGAGCTCCTCTGGCAACAGAAGTACCCGAAAGCTGTGAACTGGGGATGCCAGCTGGAAAGCAAAGGTACCAGCCATTTTACACGAGTGCAACAGTCCCTTGAAATGAAGAAAAAAAGGGTCTGATGTATTTCAAACCTGGCTGTTAAAGCAAGTTTCCTGGCTTCCTGTTTACATCCCTAAGTAGCCTCATCTCTGCAGCCAGCCCAGAATGGGAAGCAAGTGTCTTAGAACGAACCTTTCAGCAACAGCTGCACAAAAAATAAAATCAAATGAACATGTGGATTTGGCTCACCAAGTTCTTACCACAATTCTAGAAAAGTAGTCCATTGCCCACTATTCTAACACACAACATTCAGTAGCAGTTTACTCACTGTGGCAGTCAGATTTGGCAGAACAAGATTAAGTTGAAGCTCCACAGAACAGACAGAAAATGAGCTAGTTCACTGTGTGCCTTACACTGCAAAAATGGAACAGCTGTTCACATCCCATTCTTTTAGCATTTTCAATAGCCTTGACTTTCTTCTCATGGGAAGTGTAAAAATAGTGCAGATTTGATGATTAATTGTAACCTAAGTTAAAAGAACACAACACTCATTGGAAAAAAAAAGCTACTTATTCCCAAAATTCTCACTGCTGAGAGGAGAATGGCATCATCTCTTAAGCAGACTGGTTCACCTACACACCATGAGCAGATCATACAGTTCTTAACTGAGAATTCCCAAACTAACTTAAAAGTTCAGTTCCCTCTACTGGTAGTGCATTTTATTCCCCTTTGAAGAGATCAACCCATGTTATAATTCATATATATACTTATTTCCATCCCTACAATCAATAAATTATGTGCTTTTAAAACCTCATTTCTAAAGCACATTAGACATATTTCAGTTAATACACCATTCTTCCTTAGTTGTAACTGAAACCCACACATCATGAGCAGCTAGACAAAGATAACAACGTGTTTTACCTGATATATCTTTAGCATCAACAAATATACATTGTGGTTTGGCTGCATTCAAACAAACTCTGGTTGACTGGACAGGATGGGTTCTGAAATGAACTGCTGACAGGCTTCTGCTATCAAGTATCACCTCATCAGCATGCTTAAAAAGTTGAAAAAAATGCAGTGTTTTAAATTTAAAAGTCAAAAGCAACAAAAAATACTCTTGACAGACTCGTTAGAAAAATGTGTTTTTTAAAAAAATCATAATGTCTCCTGTTCATTAGAAAAGTTCTATCCCACGTGGTAACTAAGTACTGTGCCAAATACAGCATGTGTCATTCCCACTAGAAATTTTGCTTAAGGAATCTGACAAGTGATATAAATAGGACCCCAAAACATCATATTTGTAATTCATGCTTGAAAAATATTTAAAAAAGCCCCCTGTGGTAACATTGAAGTTGAATTTACATTGCAGAGTATAATGTTTTACTACAAGAAAATGCAGTTAACGTGGAAGTGGCTTTAATTAAAAAGATTAATGAATCTTTCAGCCAATTTTATGCAAAGTTAGAGTAACCCAAAATATTTTTTTTTCCAAAAATAGCAGGTATAGATGCTGTTCAGTATCATACATTTAAAACAGGCTGAAACATGACTTGTACCGACTGCTGAAGTTGTGTCTTGGTATCTGAGAATAGAAATCAGGTAGGCAAATATAACAGATTACCTTTTACAAAAATAGTAGTAGTCTTTAAGTATAGAATACTGCTTAACTGTTGAAATGTAGGAAAAGTCAGCATTCTGTATGTTCAAGATATTAGTTTTTAATAGCAGCTGAATGATCCCATGGCAGGAACCACAGAACCCATTTTCTTGAAATAAAAAATAAAAATAATAATTAAAAAAAAATTCCAAAGTTGTCCTTTCCCTCCCAGTGTCCTAGTGTAGAAAAGGGAAAGTTTCCTGTATTTCAAGCATTTCTTGAGTCTTGGCTGAGGGGAAGGGCTTTCTGGCTGACAGGAGTATAAATAGAGTCCCAGGGAAGGCTGTGAAGGGTCATTCCACAGCAAACCCACACGTCTCTTCAATGGCAGTTAGCAGCTTCTCGTACAGCTTCTCATAGCTTTCGTAGGGAGGAATGTCTATTCGGTTAAAGCTGTGGGGAGAAGGCAGAAAAGCTTCAGAGACCTGGATCTCCAAGCACCACCTCGCCAAGGGCTGTTAACTTTATTTACCCCGCCCAAACCAGTGACAAAGCAACGCTTAACAAGCCCAACAGAACTTCACACTCATCACAGTAACCTCTATTTTTTACACCCTTGCTACTCTGGAAGAGGCAGATTATGCCTGAAAAGGAGGGGAGGAAATAGGATAAGACAGACTACTCAAAATACAGAGACAGCAAATTGTTCTTAATCTAAATATCACAACAGAGACCTGACAAGGTCTTACCAGGTATGAGCTTTCGGCAGGTTGTTAGTGCTGGCGTCGATCTGGTGTATTGTAAATAGTCGTGGGCCTGCAGCACCTGAAAATCCAGAACAGATCTCTACTACTACTGTATTGCACCATATGAATTTTTTTCCTTGCACTGTAACAACAACCAAGTAACTGAAACCACAAAAAGAGAGTAGCTATGCACAAAGAAAGCTGACATCAGAAACAGGCAGGAAAAAAAACTCTCAGTGCCTATCAGATGTATCATTGAAAGATAAACCACAACAGCACTAATAAGGAGGAATAAAATACTTATTTTTACACAGTGCACTATATAATTCCAGCAGTTCTTAATTTAACTTCACAACCTTTTTTGTATCTGTCCCCGTTTTGTAACAGGTAGAGCCCAATTCCATTCAAATTCAATAGAAGAGTCACAATATCAACTTCTTACAATTTTGTTTAAATTAACTTGCCTACACAGACTTCCCCTTGCTCTCTCTGCTGAACAGACTGCAGCACAGCAGTCTTGCAGACCTAGTCTACATTGAAGATTTCACCAAGGACAGAAGAAGTTCCAAATGCCCTAAACCTTAGCAAAAGTGGAATGATTGCCTGAGCAGACTAACCATAAAGAACATAATCCACAGGGTCAGTCTTTCTCATGGGGACTCTGCTGCTAAAGAAGAAAGGGAGCCTGTTGTGTCAGTACAACTCGGTCTAAAACCTGACAACCTTCCTACAGGAAAGCAATAATGAAGAAACAGATTTCTACAGCAACTGGCTTTTGTAGGTGGCAGCTGTTACCACAGCACTTAGGTGCTCTTGGAACATTTTCTGTTAAAATGGTTTATGGTCAATGTTTCCCCTGGGCAGTTTTCTCTTCTCTTGTGAGAGGGTAAAATAGGGGAGCTATTGTGTTAAGAGAGTAGCACAGTTTGCAGCAAGAGCTGCTACAACAGACACCCAGAGCTTCGGCTGGACAGGTCGGTCATTAAGGTGATTGTTTCCGATGTCTGTGATTATGTGGCTCTTAAAGGAACGCAGTCAGCATCCCAACAACCCTGCAGGTTGGTGTTTGCTGGTCCCAAAGATTTCCAGATGGGGACTTGTAAAAGTCAGAAATTAAAAGACAGGCTTCCAGAAAAAAAACCACAAGGAGAACCCACCAAAATCTCAGCTGATGAGAACTTCTTGCCAGAGGATGAAGTGCATAATTGAAACAAAAAAGTCATTTACAGCTGAATAACAAGGTAATAAACACACAAGAAGAGACTTTTGTGATTGTTATTCAGCAAACCATTAAAAATCTCTCTTAAAAAGTCTCACTGCAGCCAGCCAGCCTCATTTTCAGCTACTGCTTCTGTGATGTTTCCTACTGCTTCACCAAGTACAGGCAATTGCATTTTGGAGAAACCTTACCTTGTAATGCCTTGAAGCCCTGCAGAGGCACTCTGGATGAGCCAGTCACAAACTGGAGAAGTCGAGCTCTCCTCTCTTCATCAAAAAACTCCACAGCTTTCCAGAACCATTTCACAATGTTGCTGTCTGGGGTACAGTGTTTTAACCTAGTATTTGCCTTCCAGTCATTCACATCAATTTTTCCCAGTCCACAAATGATGAGCTGTAAATTTAAAATACAATTAAGTATTTCATCATTGATTGATAGAAAAATTGTTTTTGGAGCTAGCCAAATTGTGAATAACTGATATGGCAAAATCAAATTATTTTATACCAAGGGCAAATTATAACTTCTCACTAATCTTAAGCAATGGAGAAACAGAACTTTTCTATTTTTTTTTTAATCTTAACTTTGTACACAATTTTTTACATGGCCTCAATTCAAAACTAAAGAAATGAGCTTATGAAATGGGTGATATGAAAAAGTCTTAACCTTAAATAACCTAAAATTAAATACCAGAAACACAGATTCCACCTGTGTGTGAAAGTGCATCCATAATTCACATCTGAACTCAGCACAGCTGAGGGTGTTGTCTGGCTGGTCCATCTCTAGACCCTCAGAAGAAATCTTGCTCTTGTCATACCACACATGCAGTACAAATCAGACTGCTCTCCTGACAAAGAGCTTTCAGTGTTTCCAAAAAGGAGATGGACAATGGATCAGTCTAATCTCAGCAGGA
>NW_009954140.1:3694114-3721996 GCF_000747805.2 Chaetura pelagica
GAATACTACTATAAAGACATCTGGTGACCAAGAACACTGGATCTTCCCCCTACTCTTATCCTGCATCTGCAAAATGACTCTGGGTTAGGAGTATGGCTGGCTCACTGTGGCTGAATGTTCAGGATAAGAGAGGAGCAAGCAGTGACATCCTAGTACAGTGAACCAAAGAAAGCATGAATAATTTACCTTATGGCAAAAACCTCAGTTCCACAGCTAACAGACTATATGTATTAGATTTGAGTTTTAAAACAAGCTTGGGATCTATGGGATTTGCCTTGAGAGGATATTGTTTGGATGCTCGTCTTGATGTTTTGTAGCACATTTTTTAGTGACACCACCAGACAGCACCTTTCCTTATGCTGTATTTACAGGGCCAATTTACTCTGGCATAACTCAGCTCTGCAAAACCCCACAGCTGCCTGACTCCAAAGTCAGCAGGGTGCACTGGAAGGGCTGGGAGCAAATGGTGGGACTGACAGACTATTTTCCTGGCAGTACTGAATTTATTATCATGAAACTGCAGCATGAGAAACATGCACCATCACCTCAGCTGCAGTAATGGGCTCTGAAACCACCCAAGGTCACAGCAGTTTCTTCTCAGTAGGTTCAGCTGGGTAGAAGAGGCTCTCCTACCATTTGTGCACCTTGAGAAACACTCTCAGTGGAAGGCACAGGCAGCCTCAGTGACTGTGTGACCTGGTAACCTTCTATGCTAACTGTGTTTCTGGCCACAGTGCACCTGCAAACCCCTGAAGCACTGGGGACACAACTCAGCAGTTACTCAGTCTCAGAAGAATGCCTCAGGCTTTTACTGTTACACTTGACGACATAACATAACCGTAGCGTACTGACCTCTAACTCCTTCTCATCAAATGTCTTCAGCAGATGTTGTGGGATTACTTCATTAAATCCCTTCTGTAGAGCCAGAAACTGAGCTTCAATTCCTCGTAAAAACCGCCAGTTTACATAAAGTCTGCAAGCAAGTGAAAATTGGTTTTGTGAAAGATGTACTCACATGCAATAAACCTGCAATTTATCCAGCCAAAGAAACAGCCTTACTGCCAGGAACACACACCCCACCACCACTGCACTGCCACTCAGAAAAAACCCAGTAACACAGCTCTGTCCACTGCTTCAAATAAGTAAGAGTTCCTCCTAGGAAATACAAAAACTTTTGGCATCAATGCTGATGTACCTGACATACTCCTTTTTGTTTTCTTCTGTCACTGGGATGCTCTTGCCATTGGGTTTCAGCTCATGCTGAATGATCTCCCCATACGCATTGTGCTCCACACAAAACGTGTGGTCCAACACACCCGTGATATCGTTCTCACTGAGGGAAAGACATGAGAGACTCAGTGAAAACATTCTGCACCTTTATTACAGCCCTAGTATCTCTGGCAGACCACTTAGTTTTCTCAAAAGCATTTCAAATCACTGCTTGGAAGCAAAAGGTGACCAAACATTTTTACTAGGTTATATTCTAAAACCATTATCAAAGTTTCAATGTTATATTTTAGTAATATCCTACTGTTATTAATAGGCAAAATTTAAAATGGATGAACTGCACATTTTACAGCTCAGTAATAGTTTACACCCCCACCCCAGTCCCCAGATTTAAATACTTTGAGAATATTAAGCCACTAAAGAAGCTGAATTGTGAAAGATGTTTCTTAAATCTGTCTGAGCAGGAGATGAATACATACTTAATTTCTTTCAACTGAATTTAGTAACTGTCACAGGTTAACAGAGACAGAATTCTAACATTGTAAGATACAACACACAGTACGTACAGTATCCAGACCAAGCTGTTATGAAGATCAGGGTCAACCAATTCCATATCATCCAAAGTAATTGGCTTCCCTAGCAACTGCTTATAGAAAGGCAACGTGAAGCCCCCATCAATGTAGTGTCCATGAAACACAGCCATCCCCATGATCCGTCCCACAAAATGGAAATAGGATAAGTGTTCCTGGAATTGAAAGAACAGACGGAGCCATTCAGCTAAATAAAACCTCCAGGTTGTATCTGCTGATTATGAAATACAATTTCAATACAAATCAAATTAAAAAAACCCAACACAGAGCTTTTAGTTTTGTTTGTTTCTTTCTATTCACAGCACAATGAGTATATTGCTTGCAGTCCAGAAGTCTTACTACTAAGAAACAAAATAAACTTAATTTCTCCCAAAGGAAACATAAATCAACATCTTACAGAAAATTAAGAACACATTTGAGAAGTTTCTTTGATCCGTACTAAAAAGAAAGGGTGTTATTGCACAAATTCAGTCTCTAGCAATACTAATGTGAGAATTAGGTTCTTAAGTCTAGAACACTCTCCAGATGTATTTGATTTCTGGTCACAAAATGCTCATTTGCAGGACTCATGTCACTAGTCCTACCGGGTTGACTGCAGAGTCTGGGTTGATCTGCAGTGTGTAGATGTCATCTCGGGAATACTGGAAGAGACCATAGTATGGGTTCAACATCTCGTGTGACAACAGGTAGAGCCACTCCCTGAAGAAATTAAATTATTGTGCATGTTAGACAAACACATTCCCACACCCAAAATCTTCTCAAAATAATATTATTTTTTTAAAATCTTACTTTTAAACATAATCGTGCAGAAAGTTTTCTCTAAAAATGCTGAGAGAAGGCTGAAATCAGAAATATTTTTACTGGCTCAGTAACTGCTCAGCACCTGACAGCTGACCTATTTCCCAGCTTTCCAAGGTTTTTCTCCAGTTAGTTGTTTCCAAGAGAGTTTGACTGTGATTCTCCTTCATCCACTACGCATTAAGACAAGATGTACCCTACTGACTACAGAGATCAAAGCTTTTAATACAAACTGTCTTCAGGTAACAGATGTATTTATTTAAAGTTTTAATTAAATGTTCACAAATCAGCAAATAATGGTCTAAGAATTGGGAAGAAATTGGTAGTACTTTAGAGCTTTGTCTTCTGTATTTATGTCTGGCAGATGGCAAAGGCTCCACAGGGAACAGACTAAAACCAAAACCCACGATGAAAATACTAGCAGATAGTTTTGAAAAATGCTGCAATAGCATCTGTAACTTCTTTATTTTGAAGAGTATTAGGAGTGATTGATTAAACAAGACTGTTTTACTAATTATGGCTCATTCGCATGTTCAAATATTGAGGAACGGATGAAGTGAACACTCTATTGGCCATCTGCAAACTCATGAGGACACGTGCAGCCCAGGTCCCAGAGGTTTCCTGCCACACAGAAGGGCTGTTCAGCATTGTCCTCTGGAATTAAAACTAATGGCAAAAAAATGCAATGTAATGCAAACATTGAATACTCCTAAATGAGTCAACACTCATTTGGAGAAATTAGATCCCTGTGCCAGAGGTGGAGAGCATTTTCAGTGAAGTAAACCAGCATCTGTGCAACTGGCCTACAATTCCTAACAGTGTTTTAAAATGTGAAGGGTATCTTCATGCAATCAACAAATGTCACTTCTTTCTAAGCAATGGAAAAACAATCTTAAGACTATTGTCAGATTTTAGTTTCCTACTAACTGCTAGTTTTTAACATTTTGCTTCAAACAGAAGTGATCATTTGCAATAAAGCCTATCTTTTTAATCCCAGGTTCTGCCAAAAAGCAGAGTATTTAGTGATACCAATTCTCAGATGCTCACACTTGACTAACTGAAAAATATGGTAATTTAATAGACACCAAAAGCCTGTCTCAAGTGCCTGATGGACATCTGACTCTATTTTTATGTATTTATATGCATTTTGAGTTATTTATCATTTTTTATGCAGTTTTTTCTTTAAAAGACTATTTGAAAATACATTCTTCTGACATACAATCTGTTACAGAAATAAATATAAATAAAAATAATGGAGAAATAAACAGGGCTGATACTTGGCTGGTTTAGGATTCAAAGGAGAGAGGCAGTTGGTGGGGTTGGGGTGCAGGGGGAAAGACAGAGGACAGATTGTTTACCTGGCAACACCTCCATAATCAAGGCCTTCCTCCCCACGAAATTTTATCATTAATCGTTTCCACAGGTCTTTTGGCCTCATCTTCATGACTTGCCTGTAGGATTCCTGGAAACACAGAACACTTTATTTTATTAACTGCTATTTACAGACGAGAAGCTATGACTGTTTATTAGAAATGAAGGGAGTCTCAGACTCCCCAGTCCAAAGGGGATACTGTTAAAGGGGATACTGTTTTCCTAGATATTAACTACTGTTCCTCAATCACAGACTGCTATTTAGCTTTCTACCAGTGTGACAGCACTTGTCAAATAAAACAGATACATGAGAAAAGCCACCTTCTGTTAAATTTCCAGACGTGTAGAGTCATCAGAACATTCTCTCATTCTCTTACAAAAAAATCTGTGTCATTAAACTTCTTTAGTTTTGCATAAAGGCTCACAATGTTTGTAGTCTGAAAAGCAAACTTCTACTCTGGAATTAACACATGCAGGAAGCATCTCAAGAACAAAAAGCATCAATGCCATCCCAGTAAAACTCCAGAATTATTCCTCAGTCAGTGGGACTTCACCAAGAAAGCACAAAAGAAAGCTGAAGAGAGGCAAAATTAATGTGGTTTGGTTTGTTTTGTTTTTTTGTTAAGTAATTAAACAACAAAAGTCTAGTTTATATTTATGTCCAGTATTGGCACGCCTAATTTTGGCTTTGCAGAAGGGAAGAGGTAGGTGTGCCTGGGACTCAACATGTTCAACTTAGTTTTCAGAACAAGAACACAGTAATTTTTGCTGCTGTAGAGCAGCCTTTCCCCACTTTCTTTCTTAGTTGATTATGAAGTAATTTGACTGTCTCCAAAGAAGACCAACACCAATCTTTCTTGGCTGGAAAAGCTGTGACAACACAGTGGGGCTATCAAGCTTGTGGGTGGGGTAGAAATACAATAGGGTGGGTGGGATGGGTGATAAAGTTCTCAAAGAGACAAGACTGTTCTGCAAAAAAAAAAAAGCCAATTAATTATAAATGCATTTAATCAACTCAGCAGACTCACAAAATAAAATGCAGACATCCCACTGTAGGCACTGCTGGTCATTTAGAAGGCTGACAATTTATAAAATTGGTCTGATTCTTAAAATAAAAATCAAGCAGAATTGATACAGATGCTAAGCAATCCAAACTCCAAAGATGAATGCTAATCAATTTTACTTAAGTTACAACAGATCAATGATTATTAATAGTGGTTTGGTTTTCACTTTGTAACATTCCCTCTGTAACAGACATTAGCATTCCTATATCCCAGGATGAGGTGAGATAGGATCTTCAAACACATGAAGTGCTTCTACTCCTCACACAGCCGTTTGTTTTGTTTTTTTGTTAAGTAATTAAACAACAAAAGTCTAGTTTATATTTATGTCCAGTATTGGCACGCCTAATTTTGGCTTTGCAGAAGGGAAGAGGTAGGTGTGCCTGGGACTCAACATGTTCAACTTAGTTTTCAGAACAAGAACACAGTAATTTTTGCTGCTGTAGAGCAGCCTTTCCCCACTTTCTTTCTTAGTTGATTATGAAGTAATTTGACTGTCTCCAAAGAAGACCAACACCAATCTTTCTTGGCTGGAAAAGCTGTGACAACACAGTGGGGCTATCAAGCTTGTGGGTGGAGTAGAAATACAATAGGGTGGGTGGGATGGGTGATAAAGTTCTCAAAGAGACAAGACTGTTCTGCAAAAAAAAAAAAAGCCAATTAATTATAAATGCATTTAATCAACTCAGCAGACTCACAAAATAAAATGCAGACATCCCACTGTAGGCACTGCTGGTCATTTAGAAGGCTGACAATTTATAAAATTGGTCTGATTCTTAAAATAAAAATCAAGCAGAATTGATACAGATGCTAAGCAATCCAAACTCCAAAGATGAATGCTAATCAATTTTACTTAAGTTACAACAGATCAATGATTATTAATAGTGGTTTGGTTTTCACTTTGTAACATTCCCTCTGTAACAGACATTAGCATTCCTATATCCCAGGATGAGGTGAGATAGGATCTTCAAACACATGAAGTGCTTCTACTCCTCACACAGCCTGTATATCTCCAACCACAGAGAAAGCTTTCCTTCTTTTTCTTCTCTACAGGGTAAAAACACCTACTTTAAGTACACACCTCTTCATAACACCCCCTTGAAAAGCCCCCTCTTCCCATTCACCACAAGTAACATTCCATCTTTATCTCCAGCCTTCAGGATTTAATCTAACTGAATGACTTCTTCAGATAGTCATGAACAACTGCCCTCTCCTTCCCCTCAGTGTTAAGAAATGGGTCAAATTCTCAAATTACCTCAAAAATCTCTTCCCTGGAGACCTCAATACGACAATGGCCAGCCTGGGGTTGCTGCTGTGACAGCTCCTGCCTCAGGATCTTCAGCTTCTGCACCAGGTCTCGCTTGTACCTGGGCACAGTCAGACACTCAGCCTCGTCGGGAAGCTGGCACAGGGACACCACCTGCTGCTGCTGCTGGTGCTGCTGGTCCTTCAGCTGGTTCTGGCGGCTAGAAACAAACACACAGCTCTTTGCAGGCATTCTGGCTGATACACCCCCCTCTCTTCTTCACATGTTTCTTCAAGGTTAAGTCTTGGTAGCTAAACTATTTTCAATTTACTACAGTTATTACTGTGATTGCACAAAAAAGTCCAGATTCACTAAAAAATAAACTCAGAGAGATTTTATCCTGACTCAAGACACATGCTTCTGTCTTTCCTGGCAACTCTCAGTTGGTTTTAGGGCTTGAGTACTACTCTACAAAGTATGTAAAAGGTTACAGCACTATATAATGAGGTATTATCCACACAGTTTTACTACTGAGCTGCTGACACTGAATTTCTCAGATACTGTTTCCATATTTCCCCTGCGTGTTTTCCCTTCCTCCATTTTAAAATTCAGGGACCTGCCAAACACTATGCCCTTAATCTACAGTCAATACCATAGTCTGTTTGAAATGGCTTGTCTGAAAAAGAGTAAGCTTACAAAAAGATGTTTGTACTGGCAGCTTGGCAAGGACCTTGTCCCTTGTACCTGGCCTAGTCTGGACCACAGGAATGTGGGAGTTCACGTGTAACTAATTGGCACAGATAAACAAGTATTTTTACTAGCAATGCTCAGAGATTTTCTTACTAGAAAAAGTAAATTAATCATGTTGCAGAGATGTCCTCTCATGTCATCTCTTGTACACAGTAAGTGGATATTTTTATTGCTTTTCTGTATGGCATTTCCAAACAACATGAGGTGAAAGGTAAACCATCAGAAGAACATCTCTGTGAGAAACATACAAGAATACCCTAAATGTACTGGATAAATAAGAGGTTACAATTAAGAACATTTTCCAGTGGAATGCTAATAAATTGGCCTTTTCACCATCAAAGACTAAAAAGTACCAGATTAAACTAAACACAGTTTTAATATATTTTAAAATTTCAGCCTGTTGTGTTTTGGAACAAGGTCTTCTAGAAAGCCCTCCTGGCTAGCCAAAACCCACCTCCCTGGAGGTTTCCACCACAGGAACATTCAGAATTGGCAATTAAAAAAGGGGCTGGGGAGTTCCCAGTTTGCCTTGTGGTTCTGATAGTTATTCTGTTATTTGCAAACCTTCTATTTAAAGCAATTTTGCACAAACCTCCCTCAAGGGCAACTAATACCAGGTGAGCAGGAAATCTTTATCAGTGCTCTTATAAGCCTAACATTTAGAAACCCCTGAAATGGCAAACACTGTAGATCACTTCAGCAATAATTCAAAGCTTAATTATTAATAATAATACCTCTTTATTCATTGGCTTTAAGGAAGGAATAATGCACAGAAATCCTACTGTTACTATGCCCTAAGATGCAGAATTCTGAAGTTGGCTTAATTTATGTAGTGAGTTGCTTTGTTGTTTGCTTCTGTTGGGTTTCTTTACCTTTAATCTCAAGATGATCAAATTGGTCTTCCAATAAACAAGTTCTTTGAAGGCATTTCTGAGAATCCAAGTCATTACAATAAATTACAGACACTCAATGTGATTTCAGACTATGGCTCTATGTCATTTGCTCTGCAGGCATGATAATTTCTTTTCACTTGCAATTAGTTTTAAATAGGAACTGTAAAACTGTATTCACTTGATATACAAATTAGGGTAAAATCATTGTTCTATGTTCTGAGCTTTCTAATTCCATAAGGACAGCATGCAGAGATATTCCTGTATTTGTCTACCAGAGAAGGTCATCATTATATACTAAAGTGAGCATGTGTTCATGCTACATATTTTTGTACTTTGAGAGTACAAAAGACACTCTCTGACACACAAAGCTAGTCAGTGTCAAAGAAAACAATCTCTGAAATGAGCATACATTTAATATCTGTGCATCAAATTAATCCAATCTAAAATGGGGCAGTACTAGGACAAGAAAAATAAAATGCCATCTTCCATATTAGGTGAAAAATTATGAATGCAGTATTAGCTAAACAATCTGCAGTGCTTTGAGTAATTAAATTTGCTTTCTTAGTTTGTTTTCACAACTGAATGACCATGCTTGATTCTGTACACTGCTGCAAGGATAGAGCTAAGCACTTTTCATGTGCTATACTGATTAAAACCCATCACAAAGTCTTGGCCAATGTTCTAAAACAGAACTGGGTAACAACTTTGATTATTTTCATAACTTACAATGTCATCACTGGAGTAGCAAACTGCTCTAGTCAGCTCGACAGAAAAGTCAGTATCACTGAGAGTAAACTTTTTATTAAGACTTTGAACATGAAACTATCACATCCATCCCACCCAAATACTAAACTCAGATAATTTACAAAATGACAGGCCTATGGCAAACTACTTTTTCTTTTTTTTAAAAAAAGAATAAATAAGGAGGTGGGCTTAAGGGAGGGGGGGGGAGGAAATGCTTTCACATATCCTGTTTGGTGCAATAAAAGAATAAACACCAGAAAAGACTCATCAGGCAGCAGACTTTGCTGATGACACTGTTGGTTGAATTTCTGAAATCCTTCCCTAATGAAAGACAGATGTACAAATGAAAAACTGTGCACACTGCAGTGGTACTTTAAAGTTAAAGAAATGCAAAATGGTTCTGTGATTTTGGGACTTGAAAGTCAAAGTGGATTTTCCAGATAACTAAGCTAGCTGTGTTTGTCCTCCACAATACATGCAGATCGAGCCACTATGACCTCACTGCCATTTAAAAGCAAACCTACCTGTGAAGGACAGGTTTTCAAATACAATCCAGTTAACTGAATTTTCTACATTTTAAGAATTATATATTCCACCCAAATACTAAACTCAGATAATTTACAAAATGACAGGCCTATGGCAAACTACTTTTTCTTTTTTTTAAAAAAAGAATAAATAAGGAGGTGGGCTTAAGGGAGGGGGGGGGGAGGAAATGCTTTCACATATCCTGTTTGGTGCAATAAAAGAATAAACACCAGAAAAGACTCATCAGGCAGCAGACTTTGCTGATGACACTGTTGGTTGAATTTCTGAAATCCTTCCCTAATGAAAGACAGATGTACAAATGAAAAACTGTGCACACTGCAGTGGTACTTTAAAGTTAAAGAAATGCAAAATGGTTCTGTGATTTTGGGACTTGAAAGTCAAAGTGGATTTTCCAGATAACTAAGCTAGCTGTGTTTGTCCTCCACAATACATGCAGATCGAGCCACTATGACCTCACTGCCATTTAAAAGCAAACCTACCTGTGAAGGACAGGTTTTCAAATACAATCCAGTTAACTGAATTTTCTACATTTTAAGAATTACACTGCTGTAGTTAAGAGGGTGTGATATTTTTCTTCGGGTAAAATACCTAAATCTGAATTAATTTAATGAACTGTTCAGTGCTTCAACCCTGATCATGCTCTTCCACCGGCAAGGTTTTTTTTCAAGATCATGTTAATTTGCAACTAGCCATGTACATTCAGCTAAAATTCGTAACTTCTTTGTTTTAAATTTAAAACAACAACAAACAAACCAACCAAACCAACCACCAAAAAAACACCACCTCAAAAAACAGAAGTACATGGATTATGGGAGCTTATCAAAGTAGTGTAATACACACATACCTACCCACTTATTTCTCTAAACAAAATACATATTTGCCAATATTTAGACTCTTTTCCCTCTTGGGTTGTTAGTTCAAATGTGTATTGGGTAAAGCCCAGCCAGCTTTTATGTGTTACACAAAAGAGATGCTGACCTCCTGGACATTACTTTCCATTCCTTAGTTTTGTCTTTTCAGTGCTTATTTCCCATTATTCTTTCCTTCAGTTTTTTCTTCCCAATGATTCATTTCCTTAAAAGGACTATTCCTCCTACTTACTCCTTGCCCAGGGCTGCATGGCTTTCTAGCTAACCAACTTCTCATTGTTTCTTCAACTTAACACCTACTCAGTACTTAACAGGCATTTCCCAAGAGTATTAAAAGGTGTTAGTAGGAGAAACAATTGAGTCTCACTCCCAAATAGCTTGGACAAACTGATAGCCATGTCTACACACACACAAAAGGAAGTTTCTGTTTGCTTTTTTACTTCCATTTTTTAGTAGAAAATACCCCAGTGTGAAGCGAGTGCCTAGGGAATAAAAACAAGAGCCAGAATTCTTTCGTTTCCCCTTTTCTGTTAAAAAGTGCAATATGAAAATGTGGTATCAAAACGCTAAGAAAAGACATGCTTTCTATTTATTATCTTTTGTTTAAAATCTGAGTTAAATTATTGGGGTCTTACTTTGAGAACATCTCAACCAGTCTTACTCTACAACTGAAGGAAGAAGCTGAATTATTTCTCCCTTGTAGCACCTGTGCCTAACACACCACTGGCAATGGTGTATTTTATAACAAGTTCTTCACAGCGGAAAGTAGCATCAAGTATAAAGAATGGGAAAGAAACTGTCTCCCATGCTGTTAGGAAAAATTCCACGGGGCAATCTCTTCCACCGGACAGCACTTGCTCTCCCCACACTCCCCGGGATGCTTCCCCCAACTCTCGGCATCACAATCGCCACATTCCTGCCTAAATGCTGCTAGGGAAGTTGTTAGTGTGGTAAAGAACAGGCTACTATACTTTAAATACTACTGAATGGCAGAATACACCTCGATACAAAGTCTAGCACCCTCAAGAATCCCTTCCTTTCCTCTGTGCCACTCAACACGTGCTGGAGACTCTGGACTTACTTTAAGACTAAATGCAAGTTAGCAGATAGCCGCGGGTCTGTAAACTGCGTTGTCCTGTTGTTATGGTCAACAAAATAAACTCTGCCTGTTGCTGTATTTCGGATCTCCCATCCAGGAGGCAGTGGACCAAGCTCTTCACAATTGATGTTGCTAAGATCCCTGCGAAAACAAATATAAAATGAAAAATACCTCAGCATTTGGCCTCCTAGCCAAACAAGCGTAAATGTAACAGAACAATTCCATGAAGTCTGAGAAAATGTATTGTTTCAGAAACTCGATCTGTTCAGCTGGAATCTCTACTCCCAAGGTGCAAGCCCACCAAAGAGAAAACACACACCCCAGAACACATGCTGTGGGGGGAAAAAAATTCTTATCAAATAACCTTCATTTTTACAAACTAACTTCAGCTGTTAAATTAATACAGGCTTAAAACAAAAATAAAGACCATTGCCATATTTGCCAAAATGGAATTGCAGTTCTGACAGAAAACATTTTTTAAAACAACATTAGTCATGTAAGGAACTCTGAATCACACTTTAAAAACTCCTACAAAACAAAACTGTGTTTCTGAAGAGTTATACTTTCCATGAAGAATTACGCATGGGATACATGTGTACAGCTCAGGTGGTTTTGCCCCAAAACCTCAAGTGCCGGTGGGAAGCAAGCAGCTCTCTAACAAAAGAATTCAAATAAAATATTGTATGAACAATGACTCAGCTCTGCCGTGAGAAATACAGAGATAGCTTAAGGGGTCTCAAGAAAATTCTGCTGAAATTAGAAGGTGTGGATTCATTCCAGAGGTTAATTTAAAACAAACATTAGATTTCAAAACTACCCTTACTGATTTTTTATGTAGATAAATCACTTCTCAGATACCTCACACTGTCAAGTGCAACTCTTTTTAAAAGGTGCAGGTCATCAGATCTCCCAGTGTGATGTGAGTTGAGGGCAGGAAAGAGCTGAGGGGCAGAATGGCTCAAAAGGTGCCATCTGCAGGGTCTCAAAAGGCTGAGAAACCACTAATGGAAATACTGGAAATACAAAGCACTTGGATTGAATACCTGCTGCTATGACCCACACACACACTGCTGCAGAAATGTAGGGCTTATTTTTATTAAGTAAATGGCTGTGGCATATTAGCATAAAAATACAATATTCTTTAGAAATTACAAACTCTTTATGCAAACATCTAGATTTTGTTCTCAGAGACACTCATGCAGCTTCTGCTGCCACACCTAAGGGCAGCACTAACTTAGATTTTGTACAGAACTATTACAATGCAAACTAAAGAACTGTATCTTAATACAGGTTTTTTTTTAGAGAAGCCTAATTTCTAGTTTTCTATAGTACACAAGTAGTGGGAGGAAAGACTTCCTAAGGCACCACTCGAGTCTACAAATAACACACCACACTATATTCTTGTAACACAAGAGTAATAACAACAAAAGTCTAACTTGAAAATGCAGTGAAGTTATGGTCATGAGGCCCTTTATCCTTCCCAGGATATCCAAACTCCACTTCCACGGGAATGCACACCAGCAGCAACTGACAAAGTTGTCACAATTCTCATGAATGCCAACACTGGCTGACAATTTCAAACTACTCACATCATTTTACAACACTATCCACAGGCTTCAGGAGGCAAATAATTTTAAAGTGTTTCTTCTTTTTTAAAGAAAAATGAGAAGTGAACAAAATTTTCCCTGTTATCACTTTTTTCCTTTCAAACACTAACTTATTCCTTGATTCTCTATCTGTGCATTAAAATAACAATTTGAAGAACAGAGGGAGACTTATTTTGATTAATGACTTGTTATAATTGTGTATTAGGGACCAAGGGTGAGAAATATAACATTAGACAGAGAGAACTGAGGACAGTACTGCTTCAACTGTTTGGATTTGACACCTGAAGCCTATTTCCATAGTTTCTTACCTAGGTACTCTTGGATCATGCCATGTGCTGACACCAGTCTGAGTATGCAGAAAATAGACCTGACCTTGCTGAGTTGTCCTTTGCTCTGTGAAATAAAAATAAATTAATAACTATAAGAAGAAAAAATGCAATACAAAAACTCACAAGGACCAATTTCCCCAAACTAAGGAATCAAACTCATTTTGCATATGAGAATCCACAACCCATTTTCACAGTTTCTTAGGAGACATACAGTTAAAAAATCTGAATTTACATACCATATCCTTCAGGTAAGTCAGGAGGAGTGTGCAAGTGTGTCCTGCTCATGTAATTTCTGTGCCTCTGTGACCTGACTCTCCTCTCAGCCAGCCGGGGATCCGCCGACTGCCCGCAGGTCGCACCGTTTGTCCCTGTGATTGGAGTGTTCTCATCCACAAAACAGCTCAGGGGTCTGCCTGGGCTGGAGTATTCAGATGCTGGCCTGTGGGGAAGAGGGTGGGAATACCATTGCTGACTGGACACTGGGATACACAGAGAGCTGCAGGGAAGTATCATCTCAGGGCACTCAGGAAATCTCTGTGGCCAGCAGAACTGAGCAGTTGATTGTCAAGCAGGTATCTCCACGATGGGCAGAAAGCTGCTGTTCTGCACTCACTGGATTATCCCAGACTGAGAAGTAAACCTCCTCATCTACCTTAAGGTCTAACCTGACACTTGGTATATGATGCTGTCAGATCAAGATCATAGCACGTGTTCACGTGAGCAGTTCTCACCTTCAGAGTGCTGAGAGTAAATATATTTTATTCAAATGAGCAGCGCACAGCCTAAACTTTCTCACCTTGCCTTCATATGGCTGAGGAAGTGATCAGGCCTTGTTATTCCTTCTAATTTTTAAGGAAGGTTATTAGGCGAGGGTGGTGAAAAGATAAAAAACAGTTGCTCCTGAGAGCTTGACTGCAAGAGGAAACATTGAATTATGTGGTTTTGTATCTCAGTGCTGCTTTCAAAAGGATTTAAAATGGGTTAAAGGGGGATTGATAAGGATGCAGGGAAACCCCAAAACAAATTCTATATTTTGCACTTGTTTTTCTACTGTAAATGTGTCTAGAGCTTAGAGTATTTTAACATACCAGGAAAAATACAGTTAAATGAAAAAGCTTCTCAGTACCTTCACTCACTCAAAAACTGCAGATACATATGAGAGCTGGCAATGTTAACAGTACAGATTATTTAAAGTCAAATATATCCATACAGAGAATAGTTTATTGAGAACTGAAGAGAGTCTGTAGGCTCAGATGGTCTGCAGAAGAGTGAAAAACACAGACTGTCTACAATCCAGGTGACAGCAAAACTGGTTGGAGGAGCAGCTTTGCAAGACACATCTATGGTTCTCAGAAAAGGTGGTGGTCATTATTTCAAAATACAGTCAGTAACAATCAGCTTTAAAAGTTCTGGATTACATGGTCATAGCATGCACATAGACAATGCCTGTCAGGTATTCACAATCTCTTTTCTTCATCTCTTACAATGTCTGCACATTTTAATGTCTGTATTTATCAAGCTCTACAAGAAAACAAAGATGCTAGTATGAGGGGAGGAACAAAATCCAGTCGGCATGATTCTTCTGAGAATGTGAAATACCAGGCAGACTGAAGGAGCAGGAGGAGTAGGATGTTAAGAGAAAAAAAAGCATACAGCATTTGTAGACTCAGAAGAATGCTGAATACCCCTGTCAGAGCCACTTAGAATGGCTTGTGCTCAGCAAGCAAACTCCATCACACAGTCTCCTAAATGATGTCTTACCGTGTTGGTCGCTCCCACTGAGTTGTTCGTGTGATGTGATTTAAATACTGGATCCTTCCAGAAGCAGTTCTCCGCTCCTCCCACCTTCAATTCAGACATTGAGAGATAAGGCAATGAGTGGTATTTCCAGGAAACCAGGGCACAAAATGTTTCCACCATAAATGCCAACTCAGGAAGACTTACACGATTATGAATCATGTTTAGCTGAACAAGGGAAAAGGAAACAACTGAAAGTTCAACTCAGAATTGATTTTACACATTTTTCCCTTGGAACCAGGCATATCATTAACAGTATCACACCTTCATGCTCAATAAATACTTGAATTCTAATGAAATCCAAATAACCATGTAAGGGAACTTCTTGAAAACATCATGTTTAACATTGCACTTAACTTTTTTTGACCACTGACCCTAGTAAGTGCTTTCACAGTATCTTCATGCACTACTTGCTTTATTTAAAAGTCACCTTCAAATAACATGACTTTTTAATTATTATTACTTTTGCACTCCAAAATAGACTAGGCTATCCAGCTAGCTTTGCAGTTACACAGTTAAGTAAACAATATTTGTACAATGAACATTTTGAAGTGAAAGTTTAAAAGCATTTTCAAAAATGTTTTTGACATCTCCAGATTCCAAACTAATAAAAGAATGCTGTTTACGCCTAGATGATAACTTACATTTTAAAATTCAGCATCTGACAAATCAGTTTCTCCTGTCTTTACCTGCCAAGAACCACATTCAGAAGGTCTGTGTTTGCTCTGAAAAAGTTATTGACAGCACCAGAACCTAAAACAGAGCATTTTTCTGTATTTGCAAAACTGTTTAAGGTGTTAATGATGTCATTAACTCTCACAGGAGCAAATTAAAATCCTAAACCCAGCCTTTGGCAGGTAAATACAGCAAGAACTCAGGCTCCATTACCTTTTCCAATCACGTTTCCTTTACCATGATTTACAAGGAAGAGGAAGTGATGCATTTTAATCCCAGCGTATCGCTTGGCACAGCAGCGCACAATTCAGCCAGGCCCACGTGCTCTCTCCCTTGCTACAAAACTGCTATATGGATGAGATCAGTTTGCTGGCTGTGATCTAACATTGTATTAGTTTATCAATTCCGTAATTTGAAAGACACGTTTTCTTTCCTAATGCATTCACCCATATATGCCTTCGCCTGTTTCCAAGAAGAGACAAGACAAGGGTCAAACTATTAACTGTTCTGTGTAGCCTGGCTGGCTCATCTCCTGCTCCTAAAGGCAAAACTGTAGAACACTTCAGTCCAAGAATAAAAATAAATTAGACTCTTTGTTCACTGACTTTTCGTTACTGTAAAAGTCTGCTGTATGAGCTGTATTTGTATTTACATGACAGAGATGTCAGCTTACCCATCTGGTAAATCATTATCAAATAACCGGCTGCAATCCACAACTTGTCCTCCTGTGCCTATTCGGTCTCTTGACTGAAGACTTACTATTAAGATAATAAAAGAGTTATTAGAGATATGACATCTGAATGCAAATTACAGTTATATTTGAAAGAGAAATGGTACAACTTGGACAACTAAGCTGAGTGTTCTTCAGATTTTTCTCCTCACAAATATACAGAAACAGCACGTATTTTCATACAGATAATTCTCTACACATTAACTCAAAAAATACAGCCTGAAGAACATGAATACAAGTTAAGGTGGAAAAAAGAAGTGAATTCTGAGGCTGTCCTTAGCTTTTCTCTGTATGAGACAGACTGTAACACTGGTCTGGTGGCAGCAGGGTGGCCAACCTCACACATGGCTGGGGCAGCAAGTGGGACGGCACCAGCGCCTGGCTTGCTCTGCTGGGAATGGGAGAACTGCTTGTAGAAAGACCAAAAATAGGGAATTCCTGCATGATTTTGACTCTTACTTTATGCATTTTGTGTGCATGTGGGATTCATACACACACAAAATCAGGCAAAACTTAAATGCTGGAAGCTCTACATGTTTGGTTTAGTGGCTACTTTCAAACTCCAGTGGTAAGAAGTCAAATGCAACTCTCACACAAAGCACCCTGAAAAGCTCTTACTGCCCTCAGCAAAACGGTATTGCTTTTGTTTGTTTTGTTTTACATGTTGCACTGTAATGGATATTTATGCCTGAAGCTTTTGTGCAACAAAGATTTATTTTTTTTGTGTAGCTTTTGTTCCCAGTATCATAATTTGCAAATGTCCAATCTGATAATTTATGACACTTGTGTTCCTGTGGGGTTGGGGTTCTTTTTTTGATGTTTTGTTTTGCCTTTAACAATAAAACTATTACTTAAAAAGCTAGATACGTGCTGTGGCACACATTTCTTGAGGTAGCATTATTGCACCTCTGGACAACTGGCTTCAAGTCCTATTTATGTGTGCAGTGAAACAAACTTACAGACCTAAACCACACAACCGGACTTTTGTCAAGATCACAAGGTTTGAAAAGATGCAGTAGGAGAGGCAGGTTTTGCCAGAGTCCAAATTTTCAACAACATGTTTTGAAGTTTAGGATTCTGGGCTTCCAACAGACCTACCCAGGGAGCCCTGCAGTACCTGCTTGCTTTATTCCTAATCAAAATTAACTCTTAGTCTTCTATGAACACTAACATTACAAAGCCAACTTCCTAGATCAAAAGACACCTTTGATTTAACTTCAACCAAAGCAAAATCTTAGATGATGTATTTATTCTGCAACAAACCCACCCATTACAAGCTCTCCCTGTTGCATGTAGGCAAGGTCTGGCAAGCAATACACACAGACAAAAGTGAAACTAAACAATTACCTCCTCTTTGCCTATGTGAGGATCAAAATTTGTGCACAGCTTCATTCTGTAATGAGTAAGGACTCATTTTTTTCTGCACCACCACATCAGAAATGACATGGTGGCACAGAAGAGAGCTGCAAGATTAAGACACAGTTCAGGTGCCCTTTGCGTCCACTAGTCACAAGAGTCCCTTTTCTTCCCCCCTTTGAAGATAACCCCAGATATTTAAGATAAAGATCCCCTTGCTCCCTGTCCCAAATTATAAAGGCATACCCACTGTGCACTTAATCTGTAAGGTCATAATCTGCTGAAGGCATCCATGACATTTTAGTATTGTTGTCCAACCTTGCACAGCCTCTAAATGCAAGCCAGCTCATAATCTGAAGGACTTAGAGTGTTTTTGTAATTTATTCTGTCTTCTTTCTTACTTACAATCAAGATTTCTCCACCATATAGCTACTGCAGTGGAATTACCTAGTTTTACTCAGGCTCATTCACCCATTCAACAAAATTGCATTAGTGAAGAAAGATTAAAATATAAGGAGATTAATAATGACAATTTCAATAAAAAAAGACAAGAGTCTCTGGAATCTTACCAGGAATGCATTAAATTAAACCCCAGCCATGACTGAGGAAGCCTGACCTTGCTGATGATAACAGCAGAAAGCAGAACACACAGATTTGCTCCAGTCTCTGCTCTGACCTGAAAAGCTGTGTTCTTTTCTAGGTTCTCTGCACCATCCAGCAGCTCCTGCTAATTAGAGACACCCCAGCACCTCCTGCTAATTAGAGAAACCCCAGCAGCAGGATGAAAGGGCTAAGGCAGCTTTTGCTATTCCACTTCTCATGATCACATCAGGTTAACCCAACTGGTCAGTCAAGTTTATGCCTGCAATACTGACTAGTTATCTCTGACAACTAGTTATCTCTGAGGTGTATTTGCCATGCCCACGCTACACAGTATTTGCCCCAGGCTTCCCTACCGGCATCCCAACAGCCTTGAGACCTGTCTGCTTTGGGGTTTTTTGGCTTGTTTAATTCATGCCAGCATTCTCCAGCCATGATGACAAGGATGCATGTTGCTTACTCTGGAGGGCAGCATAAGAGCACATCATGGTGTGAGGGCACAGTCCCTTCCAGTGTCCTCTCAGAAGGACTCCTGCGAGCAGAGTGGGTCTCTGCAGCCTGGGGCAGTCTCTGAACAAGCTCTCCTCAAGCATAACTCGGTTTCCTCTTAAAAAGGAACCCCACAAAAAGAACTGCATGCTTTAAGCATGGATGATTGGGGACCAGGGAGCAAAAACAGGAAGCAAACCAAACTGGTGATATAATGCACCCTAGAAAAATGACTGTTTTATCCTTTCCTCTTCTGTGCAAGCTCACATGGAAAATCTAATATTCAAGAATGGTCTGAAGTGTCAGCAATGCACTTACAATTCCACACTTCTACCATCATTTGACTCTCCTGTGTCACCTCACTCAATTATCTTAACACTGTGCAAATACTTACAGATCAGATGCTAGACAGATGGTTAAACCAACATAAAAAACCAACATAAAGAGGTAAAGACACAGGTATTATTCAACAGAGCACTTTGAGGAAATCAAACAAACACACTGAAGTCCTTATTTGCTGACTGATATTTCAACAGTTTTCCCTGGCTGACCAAACCAGAATGCTGCTTGAGTATTATATTTCAACTAGGAACTGAACATAAAACTGAATATGCAAATTCACTTTTCTTTCCTCCATGTTCAAATATTCTTGCCATAAAAATAAAGACCTTATCCCAACCAACTTTTTTTTTACTCAAGTGACCTACTAGACACACTGCCTTCTGAAACAACTGGCAATGCACCCAGAAGTGTGTTTATGAAGAAAGCATGTGTGAAGACTTATTTTTCAATTTACCAGCTTTTTCATTCTTAACTGATTTAAGGTTTATGAGTTAGCAGAAAGACAAAGCACAGGTACAGAGATTGGTGACAGACTTGTTAATAACCTGCAAAAATGCAAAATTAATTGACCCAGTAATCCCAGACAACAACTCACTTCTGTTACAAGAGGTTTTACCTTTGTGCAAACCAACTGGAACTCTCAACAACTAAGAAATTTGAAATTTGTACTCAATTTTTCACTAGTTCAGGCTCAAATTGTCACTATTCTTTACAGTGAAATTAAAATATTCTAAACAACTTTTGTATTATCTATGGTCTTATCTGCCCCAACACTTACCATAATGTTGGGAGGGGGGAGTGTTTTGGGATTTTTTTGGGGTGGTTTGGGTAGCGAGGTGTTTTTTTCTTTTGTTCTTTATTTGGGTTTTTGTTTGCTTTTGGTTTTGCTTTTTTTCATTTTTATTTTAACTCTCTACATACACACTTTCAGCTTCAAGTTCAAATGGCTCTGGCACTGAATTTGATATACAAATACAAAAAAATGACATCTAGGAAGGTTGCTTCCTAAGCTCCAAGAGAACAAAAAGATTTTACTTACCTACTATCTGTCCTCTAACAGTATCATTGTCATTTGGCCCAAGCTTGCACAGATCCAACCTCTGATCTATGAAACAAGGACACTAAGTATAAGTCACACAATATTTTGCTGCTTTTAAAAGGCAGACTGAAGTGTGTCTACTAGAAAAAAATTAATAGAATCATAGAATCATAGAATCTTAGGGGTTGGAAGGGACCTCGAAAGATCATCTAGTCCAACCCCCCCTGCCAGAGCAGGGTCACCTAGAGTACATCACACAGGAACGCATCCAGGTGGGTTTTGAATGTCTCCAGTGAGGGAGACTCCACAACCTCCCTGGGCAGCCTGTCCCAGGGCTCTGTCACTCTTACAGTAAAAATTTTTTCGGATGTTCACCTTGAACCTCCTATGCTCCAATTTACACCCATTACCCCTTGTCCTATCACTGGTCATCACTGAGAAAAGCCTAACTCTGTCCCCCTGACACTCACCCCTTACATATGTGTAAACATTGATGAGGTCACCCCTCAGTCTCCTTTTCTCCAAGCTAAAGAGACCCAGCTCCCTCAGCCTTTCCTCATAAGGGAGATGTTCCACTCCCTTAATCATTCAGCCCAGTATAAGACAGTGAGGACTTCAAGAAACTGGGGAAGGGAAGCAAAACAGCACTCCTAGCACTGAGCTCACCTGCAGAGCAAGCCAGGTGATTTGCACTGAACTGGTCAAACTTCCTACAACTGAGCAAAGTGCAGTGCACTGAAGCACTGATCTAGTGACATATGCTTAAAAATTAAAACTTCAGTTATGCCTTTATTTCCAAGGAACCTGTTCTTGAAGGTAGAATCGCAACACTTCTCTACCAGCATGTCACTTTTGAAATGCTGAATGTAGCCAAACACTCCTTTCCATCACTGTGTGCCAAATTTTGTTCAGAAGTAAATAGCACCCATTAGGATAATGACAAAACAGCACCATACACATTAATTAACTTTTTCAAAACTAAATACAAAGTGCTTTGTGTGTTATAAAGCACATAATATCTCACAACAACATTTACTATTTCATTTTGAAGGGCTATTAATTTTTAAACTACAAATTTGCCTTTACCCTTTCATTTACCCCTTAAGACCTGCATTTTTGAAGGTAACAAAATGATAATCTGAAGGCAATTAGAATCTCTCTTCCTTTAAAATTCCCACACAGTAAGTTCAGTCTTGAGAACCTACAACCAGACTGTGGCACTGAAGTTACCACTGTCCATGGTAAAGGGGCAAAGGAGTTGAAAAACCAAAGGTAAACTGCAAAATCAACTGAAATATACAAACTTTATACAAAACAAGGGAAACTCAACCACCACACTTTAAAAACTCCGTGCAGGCAAGTTTAATCTGAAAGAGAAGAAACATAAGTCTTTAGCTTACTTACAACCAGTGTCTTTAAGGCGGTTGATGGCATTTGAAAGGAGTCTCACACAACCCAGAAAACCAGCTCCCTGCTTTTTATGAATTTTCTTGTGATTCCACACACTGATTGTTATTGAATCAGACTTCCCAATATATCTGAAAAATGAGAAAAACACTAGTGTGAATGGCACTTACTGAATACTGTGAAGATGCTCCAGAAATCACCTTGGGGGGAAAAAAAGACTATCAATCATTACATTAAAAATTAAGCACATACTATATCAGCAAGAAAGTAAAGCATCTTCAGAGAAGATGTACACGTGCTTTAATGAAAGCATGTCTTACAAGGGAGTATACTTGAATACAAACTAATCTAAAATCCTGATTTTGGAGGAAGACATTTATGTGAGTACAAAATCTACTGAAATCTGTTTAAAACAGTAACATAAACAGACTGTGAGCTGGCCCAGTGACCATATCACTTCAAGCAGCTACCAACATGCTTCAATTCCTGCCCATGCTGGGCCTAACCAAACAGCATGGCAGTGCTGGTGGCAGAGCTGGCAGGCAGAGAGGTTCCATGCCAGGACAGAATCCCTCAGCTCAGCACCCTTTTGCAGCACTTCATCTGCCACAGCTGCTCAGGCTGCTTTTCCAACCACTGCCATGTCAGTCACCCTGGCTGAGAGCTCTCCTGAGTGCCCAGAGAAAATACACAGCAAACCCAGTTACACCTCTGCAGTTAAAAAATCTTTGGGAAGCTAATTTACTACTAAGAAAGCTTCAGAAAGGCCTCATTTATACCAAGTGTCACATATTACGGATGTGACCCATCACAAAAAGCTCCCACAGTATCTCGGTTGAGATGTGCCCCTTACCCCTGCACTGCCTCCTCACAGCACCACCACGGAAATGCTTTTCAAAACCTACATCTGCATTTCCCCCACCTGGGGGAACCTGGACAATCAGGTTCTTTTCTTTTTGCTTTTTAGTTTGAAGCTTTGCTCTTCAGAAGCAACTACTTTTTTTTGTTTTGTTTTACAAACCTTTAGTGGTCAATTTCCAATGCCTAAGATAAATCAGCTATTCCCAATACTGAATTATTATAGTTATTTCAAGTTGAGGAAAAACAATTTGTAACTATGGCTTAGATCCCAAGAGCTGCTTGTAGTTCTCCCTTCCCAGACCACAAATTCTGGCCTTCTGCAGTTTTAATTCCAAATGCTTTTTTGTTTGTTTTTGAAGGAAAACTCATCAAACAAGCTCAACCAATGTCTAAATACATCTCCCCTACTGAGACTTTCTTGGTTTTAAAACATCTTAATATTTTCATAAAGACAGAAATGATACTGTCAAGGTTGGCAAACCAAACAATTGAACTAACTGTCATGGCTTGAAATTGCAGCTGTGATCAGGTAGGTTCTCAATTAACACTCCTCCCATTTTTTCTTTTCCAAAAAGCAGAACTTGGACAACTTTTTCCCACGTGCAGACAGGGACTGACCCAAGAAACCAAAAAGCCTTCACTGTAGGCACCTATCCATGAGCATGGTTTAAAACAACCAGTGCACATTTCTTAAAAACAAAACAAACAAAACATGAACTTCACATAAACAAAACCTGAAGTTTTTGGAATAGTAAACATAGATCAGATTTTTGGCCTTACAACCTTGACAATGCCAATTTTGCATAAAGAAACAAGAGATGAAGATGGGTATTCACGTGCACAGTTGCAGTCTACAATGTTTCATGTACTTAAAATAAATTCTTATGACAACAATTTAGGTGCACTTAAAAATAAGGATTTATCATAACCTGTCTTGAATTTTCCAGTTTTCCTTGTTGCTTTAAAAAAGTCAAAGGTATATGGTTAAAGACAATTTCATAACAGAACAGTTTGAATTATATGTAGAACAACTGAATATACAACACAGTTTCTAAGAATTATTGTAACATTTCAGGGTGAAGGTTTCATGGTTGAAATGCTGATAGTAAGACATCCATACCAAACAGGTAAGGACTTCTACATTACTACTACAACCTGCTCTGATTTTTGTACCAGAAAACCTGGCAGATTCATATATTTAAAGGCAATAAGCAAGACAAGCTGCATTTTCCAAATAAAAATGTCCTTTTTTTTTTCCAAAGGAAGAAAAGAAATAGTTCAGTAACTGCTAGTTGGCTTTACAGCAAAATTTTTAATCTCTATTTCTGCATTAAATATTTCATCTGTATTTCAGGCATGAAAATACATGGTTGCATTTAGAGAGTGATGGTAGGACAAGTTGATGTTTCCAATTCATTTGGTGCATAAGTTACATTTGTTTTACATCATCTGGCAATAAAGTTCCAACACAAAAGGCCTTAGCTAGGAATTTTGTTATTAAAAAAAAGAATGTTCCAAATAAGAAAGAAAGTTTTTTATTAAAATACAAAAAACAAAACAGAAACAAAAAATACAACCCCCCCATTTTGTTGGGTGCCTTTCTCTTCCTCCTCATTAAGTTATTGGAGCTTTTTTTAAATTCTACCCTATGAGCAATATTAATTTCACTATGTCAGTACTTCAACAGAGATAACAGAATTAGTATTAATAAAGGGGAAACCTGGAAACTAAATTTCCATATATATTTTGTTGACTTCCATATTTCCTGAAATCTGTATTTAGATGTTCTGGATAAAAATGTGCATGTTTGGAAATTTTAAGAAAAATGCCAACTCTCAGCACTTCCACTACTGAACAAAAAAATCAAGTCCATGCCATACTGGAAACCTCTAAAATAATGAAATTAAACTATAAAACACAGGGACAATTGTTACTTTGTCTAACTAAAATTATCTTTTCCAAGGTGGTATTTCCTTCTGAGCCAATAAACCACTCTGGAAGGTTTGGTATCAAGTGACTTTTCATCCCCATGGCATTATATCTTCAGCTTGGTAGAGAAAAGCCAAATGAAGAAAGTGGAAAAAAAAATAAATCCATATATTCCTGAAAAAACACACATCTTCCTGATCACAAGCCAGATGTACTCCCTCCAGAAAGAGAAAAATGCAACATCAAAAGGTATGAACTCAGCCGTGGAAGCCAGGAATTCCCTCTTTCTAATCCATGCTGTCATGCACCCTCTTTTTACAACCTGGACAAATGACTGAGTTTGTTTCTCCATTTTCCCCTTTCTGAGATTTCTGCACCACAATGGTGGAGTTATGCTTTGAGACACCAGCTGTCTTCAGAGTCAGGGAGAAGAGGATGCAAATAAACATAATGAAAAATATCACCCCCATTTTTTCTCTTCTCTCTTCCTTCACCTTCACATTGTTCTCATCTCTGGTAACAACTGAAGGGTGTTTGGGTCCCTGAGATGGTCAGAAGAGAACTAGCAAGAGGCTGCAGATTAGACAGGAACACAGCACAGACACGTGGCATTGACTGCCTGCTCCTTTCTCCTCCCCAGTGCTACCTAGCCCAATGTTGAGTTGAGTCTACAAGACGCTGCAAAAGCAGCAGCACCAAGCAAACAGCAAGCAAAGTGGTCTCCTACTCCAGATGTTCCCAACAGACCCCCCTAAGAAGTTCAGCAAAGGCTTGTGTGCCTGATGTGTTTGAGCTGGAATGGCCAGATCTGCCGACACAGGCCCAGCACCGCCCAGAAATGCCTTCACCCTAAATGCAAAGGGCATCAGCTTCATCAATCTGGTTTGAACAGCCACATCAAGAAGGCAAAGCTGTTGCAAGGAGCTCTTTGACAGCTCTTTAGGAGTCTCATCTAGGATAGAATTTTCCAAACCAGCACCTTCTCTCCCTGGGAAAAACCCTGAATAATTAGCAATAACTGGGCAAATTAAGTGTTGGAAGGCTGGGGAGAAGGGTGATTCTGCCAAGACAGTGCAGAGGCTCGAGCATGTGAAGGCACCAAAGAGCACTAGCACCTGCAGTGAGGAGACTGTGGGAAGAGGAGGAGTGGCAGGAGTTGGGTGAGGTTCCACTTGAGAGGTATAAAAAAGGAGAGCAACAAGTCCATGATAGAGCCTGGGGGACAAGGAGTAAAAATGGGACCAGGACTAGGTGTTGGTGGCGACCATGGTACAAATACCTTTTAGAGCTAAACAAACCATATGACTTGCTACCTGAAGGGCTGCTGGCGCAGCTGGAGGAGGTTGGAGGGCACAGGTGAGCATGGGAAGGCTGTAGGAGAGATCCAGGCTACCACAGAAGGGAAGAAAGGGGAAGGAAAAGAAAAAAGGGATTTGTTTAGTTTCAGAACTGCTGGATTAAGTACTGTTTAAGTGCTTTGAATGCGAGAAAGTCTGTAGATGTGTTAAGTCTGGCTATTCACAGCTTTGAAGACAGGCCTGAACAATAGGGAAAGCACAAGTCTGAAAATAAGGAAGGGGAAGACATCCAGGGCAAGCATGGTATTTTACTGACATTAAACTGCATCCAGACAGCAACTATTTGGCAATTTCTTTCTGGAAAGCCTCCCAGATTTCCACACCTCCCCCCCCCCTTACACACACCCATCTATGCTGAAGAATCTAAGCAACTAACTTAATTCAACTGCTTCCTCTCACACTAAGCAAAACCTTTTTTGTTTTTTTAACACTGCAAATATATAGATATTTTTTTATCTCATACAACAGAATATCTATTATGCTGAAGCAGGTTAGCAAGCCACAAAATTCCCTTGGAACTGGCAACTTAATTCAGACATTATTGCATAAATATATCACAACAGATCCATCTGACTGTGCCATTTGCATATTCCATCACATGATATGACACACTTAATTAGCAGCAGTATCAACCTGTTCTACAAACTCCAAGCTGAGGACACTTCAATCAACCCCACTCAGCCAAGAGACAGTCACACTGCACTTAAGCCTATTACAGTCACTTCAAAACCAACAGAAATCTTCATGGTGGGGGGGGCGCCGCAGAAAAAAAATAAATCAGGATTTTTAAAAAGATTCTCTGTAGCTGCACCTTCCCCGGGTTGGTTTCCTACACTGTGTGGTGGCAGGAGCAGGCAAGTTGCCACGAGACTCCATCTGTTATGCTTGGTGTGCAAAGCATTTCCTGGAACGCAGGGAGCGTCATGAGGCAGAGGCTGGTGTTCCCATGCAATGGGGTGTTGTCAGGGTAAACATTAGGAAGTTGAAAAAAACCTGTTCTTTTCAAAGGATGAGAAGAAGGCTTCAAGTCCTGTAACCTATGAGGTTTGCCACCAGGTGATTTAGCAGTAGGACTGTTACTATTCCTATTATTTTCCTAATCTTTTTTTGTTTCCAAAAGGAAAAGTTAATTATCTTAATCCAGTGCAGATGAAAAGCTGAGACCTGACACTAATATTACAGTAAAAATTACTGTAAGATAAAAGCCAGGCAGTGAGTTGTTGTATCAAAGACATTTCATCTTTTACTGCTGTTTTAAATAGGAACTGAAGACTACGTGACAGACTATTATAAATGGAAATAAGTTTCCATAGAGTAAGGAATAACAGGCAAGACAATAAAAGGGGCTAAATTATTACCAAAAAACCCACAAATAACCAAAAAACCAAACAAACATTTGAGAGGGAGAGGATTATTTTCAAACTCCAAAGCTTGACATAATGCTAAATTTTACTTTGGATTAGAAATGCTGTGTGTACTTCAGTCATGAGGGAATGCAAGTGCCAGAATGAAGCACGGTAGGTCTTCCCTGCAGGACAAGTAATTTATATCGAAAAGAATATCCTAAAGAAACAAAACCTATTTTTTTCAGGCACCTTCTTCCCCAAAAAAATAATTTTAAAAAAAAGGTTTCATGCAGGTCATTCCTTCAGACAGTCCAACAAGAGATGCTCCAAGTCTGCCTGAACTAAATATTCTGCCAGAAACCCCATTTCTATCTCTGCTTTTTATAATACCATGTGGACTGCAATCACAGTCTTGCTTCAAAGCTAAGACAATTACAGTATCCGGATACAAGCATGACTTGCTCTATACAATGTAAAAATATCTTCTCTTCATCCTTCCTTGAAAATTATTACCAGAAAGAAATTCTTTCTGAAGGTTTTACTATTTTTTTCCATTACTCTCACTGCATATTAACATCCTCCCTCATTTTCCATCTCCTCTGCTCTCTTCTCCAGGAGGGAACCAAGTCTCCAAGTTATTAGTCCATGGCGCACTTAGCATCCTTTATAAACCATTCCTGTCAACTGCTTGCTGACATCACCACAACACTTTAAACACCAAGACAGGACTGGCTCATTCTGGGTCAGACACAGGGAACAGTTGATATTTTCAACACAGAATTTAGGAGCAGAAGACTGCCAAATGATGATCCACCATTCCTGC
>NW_009954140.1:3722042-3726616 GCF_000747805.2 Chaetura pelagica
TCAAAAGCGTAGAGGTCCAAGCTGCACAAAGGTTATAGGAAGGCTTCACACTCAAGTCACGTTGGCAACACTTTCCTTTCCACCTTACCCTCCTTTTAGCCCTGTGAAGCTATGCATTAATGCTCATTAATGGCCCCCTCTAAACAATGAGGGAAGTCTTGCACTTCAGGGATTTTTCTTCAGCTCCAGCCTGATCCACAAAGCAAGTGGGGACGAACAAGAGACTCGCCACAACAGCTCACCCCTGACACAAGCCAGCACACTAATGCTCACTGTTACTGACCCAATGCAATCCGTTTCATCAGCAAAGAATTACACACATTTTTCAACCCATAGGAAGGCAGCTGGAGAGGGAGAAGTGAACTGAATCTATTTACCCAGCAGCCAGATGGAGCCAGTACAAGGGAAGCGGCATGAATGCAGCCAGTGGACAGGGAAAGGGGTGAACCAGGAGAGAAAGGGGCCTCCCATTTTTGGTGGCTGCAAGATCAGTGCAAGCCACTCTCAAATTGCACCATTAGGGCACTGCTGAAAAATGTATGCTCAAACTAGATGTTCACAAATGGATGGCCAGTCTTGGAGAGGGTGTGAAGGGGCTGAGGACTGAAATCTGCACTCTAAACAAATCAACATTTTGACAGGTTTAATAAAGTTACAAATAAAATTAACTTAGAATTCTTTAAATGTGAAAACCAGCTATTTCTTATACATGAACTTAAACTTGTTTTCTCTAATTTTTTCTAATGATTATGAATTACAATCTTACATATGCAGAATCTAAGCTTGGACAGAGTCTGAATAATAAAACTGTAATACTTTAGCTTTCTTCAGTAAAAGTGCTATTCTTGAACTAAACTGCCAGTGATATTTTATTAAGCAGTAATGAAATGTTTTGCACAGTGCACTAAAACATTATGAACAATGACTTCACATATTTAGTCTTGGATATTCAACAAAAGAGTAGGTCAAGGCATCACTTTAAACAAGGCCTTACACATTCTGCTGCAAGACCTATCAAGCTGCTTTTCTTCACAGGAAGACAAGAAATCCTCTAATGCTTGATTTGCTCTAGGTTTGGTGATGTCCAAAGCTACCTTAACCAGGCTCAAACAGTTTCTGATAACATAGATAGGGAATGAAGCCATGGGGAAAAAAATTAGAGATCATATCAATGCCTTAGAAAGAAAGTAGAAAACAATGAGACAAAACTGTTCACTTCTCTTTCTCATCTTCCATCCCAAAGAAGAAAATGAATTAAGGGATAAAATACAGGGAAAATAAAGCATGCACAAATACAAAAACCCCCATGATATACAGTATTAAAGCTTTAATAATTTATATTCCAGAGAATATTCTATGTTTTAGAAAGACAGAGGAAAAACATGACATCTACATGGCATGCCTATATACTGCTCAAAAGCACTGAAAGGTGCCCAAATCCACATAACAAGTCATAAGAAGAAGAACATTTGGGACAGAAAATGACAAAGGAGATAAAACTGCACAAGCGACACACAGAAGACACTGTAGCAATGCAACAGACAAAGAACATGAGGAGAAAAGCAGTTTGAGGGAAATACTGTCAACTATTGCCTTCATATTACAGAAGTGCTTACAGTAAACCAATGCTATAGTACATGTCAAGCTGCAGAGCATCACTAGAAAACCAGGAGTAAAGCTTAGACTTTGAAAGAAACGAGAGAATGATATTTTGACACATGTATTTTCCACTCAAACTAATAAACTCTAGGATATTTTCCAAGCTGTAAATAGGACAGTATTATGAACACTGACAATGTCTGTGTACTTAGAGGATTTCACTTCAAACCTTTGGTTATCACTGTTACCACCTACAGGTCATAATGCTGATTCCATTTGGGATCAAGTGTATTCTTCACAGTATCTGTAGAATGGCATTGGCCAGATCCGTCCACCACAACCTTAGCAAATGGATCAGGAAGTCCTAAAGAGGAGGAAAAGAAAAAAAAACTAGCAAATGGATCAGGATGCCTTAAACCCTTGTATAATTGCACAATTCTTTTTATAAAACATATTTTATTTGAAGTTGCCTTTTATTCCTATATGAGAGCCATATTTAATGAAATGGGATAACATGATATATTAGGCACAGGAAGCTAAATTAGCAATTTATTTCACTGGTATAGAACAAGAAAATGTTGTGCAAGTCAAACACTGGGTGAAAAAATCTGAACAACTTAAGCTTCCTAATTCAGGATTGAGTAAATTCTCCGAATACAAAGAATTCAGCAAAAGGCAGAGAAAACAGTTTTACATTCTTCCTATTTTTAAGATTAGTTATAATTACTTCAGTTGTTATTAGTGTTACAGGAAACCATCTATAGCAGATTATTCTCACTTTTGAGCTCCACTTGGCTTTCTGCTAGCTTTCTACTTCATTTTCTGCTAGCTTAGTACCACAAAAGACTCAACACGGGCTCAACTGATCAACAGAAAACAGTACAAAGATGGTGCTGAACTGCACAGCTGAGGACAGAAAAGCAGCAGGACCAGAACCACCTAGAATCAGCTCTGCTGCAACTGCTGCTCTGACCCGTTTGTTGACACCAAGAGGGACAGTCCCACCACGGATGCCCTGAGTCATGCAGCCCTGTCTCTCTCCCCCTCATACCCATTCCTCCCCTCCTCTGAGGGCGCAGTGAGTCAGCTGAAGGACCTAAGGTGGTGAAACATCATCCACATTTTCTGTAGCACAAGTTTTGTACCAGTTCTGCCTCCTCAGGTGACTCACAGCAGAGCCAGTCCAGCAGCAGTGGCTCAAGACAAGTTTCAGACAATGCACGTGGGAATGGGGAGGAACGGGACCTTGTCAGACTTGAGCTTCAGTATCAAAGTTCACCACAGATTTCAAATCCTGAGGGGGTTTTTTTAGGCATTATTAAACTGTTAAACACTTGGAAACTTGGAATCAATAAAAAAAAAAAAAAAACAGCTGTAAAGCAAGTTTTAGAAGTATCACAAATTACAACATAATTCTGCATCATCCCTTCTTCAAAATCTTTTCAGAGTTCAGATCTCATCTTTTGAATTCTTCCTGTTCACACCTGGGAAGCAGCAGGCAGGTGATCTGTGTGTGCATGCCTACACAGCCAGTAACATTCCTTTCTGCCACCTTCATCCACCTAGCACTTCTTTCAAAACTTTATTATAATTAATTAAAACATAATTTCAGAGTAGGTAAGTATTATGACATGATTGTTAATAATTAGGATGTACCTGTATCTGTCTGCTGGACAAAAAGTTCTTCTGTGAAAAACATTTTAATAAATAAGTGGCACTAATTGAAAAACATGTAATTTGCCTGAGAGAGCAAATTTGTTTCCCACTCCCAAAAAAACCAATGTGTTTTAATTACTATGAATCTGTGACAAGTGTCACCAAGAAAAAATTAAAAGCCCTGAAATTAAATGGTGTGAAAACATCAAAGCCCTCAACTCCTTGAGAGCAAATATCTTAATACAACAACCATGTGCAAACACTGATGTACAAAACCTACATAATATTTATTCCAACTATCAAAGTATAAAACTTTAACAGCTACTTACGGAAAAAATCCTTTTTCACCAAGTTCTTTGCACACAGTACTGTAAGTAAAACAGAAATACAAAATTAAGTTACTGATTCCCAACTTTAAAAAAAACAAGTTACTTTACCTGTCCAGCATTCCAGAAAATCCAGCTCAAAATAAAATGAACATAAATGATTGTGTTCCTACATAATTTATATTGTCATGTAAAATAATTCCTGAAAGATGAGCCAGGAGTGTCATCTTTTGACAATTTACCTTCAGGTAAATTACAGAGCAAGTGATATGATAGTGGTTTCCTCAGGCAATAGTTTCATATGCAGTTTTTTTTTCCCTCAATGGTTTTGCCAACACTGTGTTCATCCAGTAAGGGAACTGGAGCATTTCTAACTAGCTCACCATACAGTGGCACAAATAATTGTGCCAGTAAAATTAGTGGTGTTACACAAGCAGGGTCTTATGTTCAGTTCTACAGACAAGCAAAAGCTTCACTGACCACAAAAAGCAGCATGTGAGACAGTCTTGGCTTTTCTGTTAGCCACTGTGGAAACTAAATAAAAGTTTTTACCTGAAAAACATTTGGGTGGAGTAGACTAACTTCTAATGCCAGAGTTTTGATGGCTCCAAAGATATGTTTTATTTGTAGAAGCTAATAATTGTTTTAAGCTTTTTTGTTTAAATTAGAAGGGAGGAACATTTGCATTTGTCAACCAAAAATACCAAGGGAAAAACAAACTCTTATGAGAATAAATAAAAATAAATAACTAAATAAAAGGTCAAAAGGGACAACTTTCATATAAAGATGCCAAGATACACACAGAAGACTTCTCACTAAGTGCACCACTGTTCAACTGCATATGCTTATCTATTATCACAGGTCTGGTAAGCAGGAAATTATAGATTCCCCTGTGAAACATTAAAATATTTACTGATAACGCAAAAAGATTCTTGGGTATTGAGTGAAGGCATTAATTCCCACAACTACAAAAAAAAAGAAAAAAGGGAAAGA
>NW_009954140.1:3726948-3752047 GCF_000747805.2 Chaetura pelagica
AAAGAGGCAGAGGTATTTCACTGGAGCCAATACTGCAGAAGACTCCCCAGTATATGACTATTTTTTCCATGAGATCACAAATATTTATTACTACCAGGAAATGCAAAGACAGAAAAGTGCATCCAATAATCACAGTCCACAGACACTACGTAAAACCAAACAAAACTGCTCATGCTTTCCCCCAAAGAATATCGTCAAACAGATCCTGCAGGGCTACCAGTTCTCCAATTCCTTTGACAGTATCTGCCCAAATAAAAGAAAGCAGAGTTTAGTCCATGAGCACTCTCATGGAGATTTCCACCGTCAGGGCAGAGAAGCACCATTCTGAATTGTTCTGCATGTTAGCACAAAGTTACGTATCATTCTAAATTAATGGAATTCATGTTTTCCCAATTTTTATGTTCATAAAGATACTGATTTTAGTGAAACTGCTTTCCACAGAAATTCACCTCTGTAAAATCTAGCTAAAACCCTCCCCAGCCTAATGAGTTTTGGGCCTCCATAAAACAGAAGGGGACACCTTTAACGACTACAGGGATTCATAAAACAATCCCCTTCCACAGTGACATACACCACAAGATAGGTGAGTTAATAGATATAAGCTTCCAGGAAAGTGAATTTGATGCAAGGGGGTGCTAATAACAATACTGTTAATGTGAAAAAAATAATAAAATAAAATTGCCTGGTTCTGGGTTGTTACTAGTTGCTCTTCTTCAAAAGATTAAAAAATTGCTTCTCTCCATTCAAAGTCATAATAGCAATCCTAAAGCAGAGCTCTATTTAAGGGATTTTCACCCAATAATCCCACTGTAAACAGCCAACAGCAGTAAAATACTAATAGAGAGCCAAATGTTTTAGGTATTTCTGGTACCTGCTGCTCAAGCATGTACAGGAAACAGACTGTCACATCATTGTCTGCTCCACAAAACACTCCAATAAAGTCCTTAGGATGGTGTAACAAAAATCCACAATTACTAAAGAGTTCCATGTGCCCAGCAATTTAAAAGTCTGCTCTACCCACACAATTGATAAAAGCTTAGAAGGCATTTAAAGAAACAGATAATAAGACAAACTTTAAAAATGCTTCTGCAGTTCCTTAAGATTTTATTACACCAAGAATACCCTTAGCCTGAGTTGTTCAAGAGCTGAAAGAGGTTACTGCTCACCAGCCATCTTTCAATGACTGGTCCACACCTTCAAGTAAAATAGATGCTTATAGAGATGGCCACTTTAAAAAAAATCTCAGAAAGATACAATTACTTGCATAATTTCACCCATTCCAAGAAATAGGAAGCATCAAGTTGAAGGATTTAAATCCAACAGTTGAGTAAAAAATTCTGTAGCATATTGAGCCATATATGCTCCTAAAATTGTATAATGTCCAAAATAAGAGGTTTGACTTATCTCCTGAGAGAGAAATTGCAAAGTTAACTAATTATAAACACCTCTTTTCAAAATATTAAGCAAGCCTGTCAGTGCAGTTCAACCAAAGTCTTATTTTTGTAAGCTTGGGCACACACACAACTTACAAACTAATAACCATTTCCCCAGCAATTAGCCATGAGTGAACAACCTTAGTATTTTTGGCTCAACATTTCCCTCTCTAGTAACCACATTCGAGGCAAGTCAGATGTCAACCCACTCTGGCTTTGTCAGGTTAACAAAACAGGGAGAGATGTTGAGAAACTTCCATTAGCAACACTCTCTGTGCCAGGTATTTCTAGGTGAAAAAGCCCAAATCCCAAGAGCATCAGCTCAGTTCTAAGTGAAACATCTGCACAGAGCTCCAGTCTGTCTCAGGACTTTTTTTGGACAAAGCTTTTTGCCACCACCAGAGCTTATGCTCCACTTTTCTAACAGTTTCAACACTGTATTAAAACCTACTTTGAATATTCTGATAACCAACTGATTAATAGTTCCCTGAGAATAAAAACTAAGGAAGTTTGGTTTCCTACGGATTTATGTTTTATGGTTGACCGAAAGCCATAGCTGAGGCTTTTCCCAGCAGAAGGGCACTTAGACACTCTCCCACACAGACTCCCCAGTGGTCTCCTGTGACACAGGATCTCTACTTGCAGCTTTTTACTCGCATTTCAGGTCACTGCTGGGGTCTCCTCTTTATCCAGGCTATGATTCTCATAAAACTTGTGGGACTTAATTATCTTTGAGACTTCCATGTCAACTTTGAGGCAAAGATGCAAAAAACAGAAAGAGCCATAGGAAGATTTATTTTTCATGACAAAGCCAAGCTAAAATGCTGATGGTTCTGGACCCAAAGTCACGTTATCAGATCTGTGCAGTTGAACCACTAGTGGATCCTCTAGAGGCACAAGGCCAACAACGAAGGTTATTTGGTATTTGTGTTTGTTTAAAAACATTTTCTTTAAGTTATTTTTAACAACAACAAAAAGCTATTTAAACTTGCAGTGAAGGTTTGCAGAAATTAGAAACTATTGCCTGTATATACTGGCATTAGTTTGGAAAAAAAAGGGGGGAGCATTGCACTGTAAGTGCATCATCAAGACATTAAGGGCTTCTAGTGCACACATGTAGATAAAGTATTTATTACGAAGTATCAGTGAGTCAGTGGATAGTTATGTTTTGTATTTCTTACAGACTTCCTGGGTAGTCTACAGGAAAGAGAACATTAATATTCCAATACGAAGGAACAATGTATGCGCGCCAAGACAAGCACGCACATCAGTTTTACATACTGTATGTTCATTAAGTATCTTTTTATCATGCCTTAGGATCTCACTCTAACATATGCTACTTGGGTCAGTTCACAGAAACATGAAAAGAGCTACCTAGTCTTCTTCCATGACTGCTTTGCTATGCATAGTTCTCAAATACTAAACAATAGGAATTAAATGAATCACATTTGACAGTTTCCTTTTTCTGATTTATTACGCCAGTGGCTGACAAAGATTGGTTTACTGAAAAATAATTTAACTATTGCAAGTAAATAGAAAACATTTAATATCCTCCTGTTTTCTAATTTATGTGTTAGCTATTAGAATTTACATGCAGTTGCAGAGGGGGGTGAGATAACTAGTTGAACCCACAAAAAATTGAAAGGAACTATGATTATTGAAAATGTGAATTTTATAGGAAGATATTTTTCTCTTTTTCTGGAGACTGCAATGAAAACAAGTGATAAAGATCTATGAGATTTCACCAAATCACCACATGTTAGATAGGAGGTAAGAGTCTTCAATGATTCAATTCACTTTCAGTGGCAGGATTACAGATCTAGAATGAGTGTTGAGGAAGGCAATATCAAGAAAGAAAATGTTATCTGAACTTAAAGAACTGGGACATTTAAGGACATTGATCTTGTTTTCAACCCCCATCATATGTTTGGGTATTTCCAACCCAGAGCAAACTGTTTATAGTCAATTTGTTCACCACATCCTTGCACGGGGATGTTGCAGTGTTAGGTTGGCTGGCTGTTTGCACACTCTCATCTACCTGTTATAACGTATCTCTTAATTTATAAAAAACTACAAAGTTTAAATGTGTTTGTACCCAGTAACATCAGGTACTAGTATCTCGGGACCACAGCTGGAGATGATCACAAAAGAAATAATTTTTAATACAGAGATTCTAAAACCAAATTATCTTTCTTAAGTAAATAATTTTAAAATGTGTATATTGGGAAGAGATTAATACTATCAGTGAAAGATGCAGGAAGACAGGTAAGAAATTAAAAAGCAATAATAAACGTCCATAGAAGCAAGCACATCAGCTGAAGCAGAAGGAAACACATAACCAATACATTTAAAATTCAGTAGGTGATTTAATAAGATAACACCCTCCACCTCATGTGAGGCACCTGTGAGCAACCGTGTCCACAGACAGCCCCGAGTTTTCAGGGGGAAGGACTGGGTCCAAAACTAAGATTATGTTTACTAATCTTCTGGCTTTTCATGTGTCATCACCACAGAAAAACTAGTTCAGCCTTCTGAATCCAACCAACAGTTTTAACATTATAATTGCTGTTGGGTTTTTTTTCTTTCCCCAAGGGTTCTTCTCCCAGAAAAAAGCATTTGTTCCAGAACATATGTAACACCCGGGACAGCCAGGAGGACAGGCTGCCTGTCAATTTTTACCACAACAGTTCATTTTGAAGACAAGTCTTTCTTCCCTCTACAGAAACACCATCTTTTAATGAAAGCCATTAGCATGGCTTTTTGTGATCAGATCCCAGTTGTTTGCATGTAATACGCAGTGCAATACATCCACTAAAATAAGTCCCAGCTGTAGAAACACAATGCTATGCTGTTGCTAATGTGTGTTGTACTGATAATGAATGGTCGTCTATGCTTTAATCTGAATAAAGCTCCCAACTGCTCTCTCTCTCCTTGCCAAAAATTCCCCTTCCTCCTCCAGACTGTGGTTGCATTCCAATTACACTGCTGATTGGAATGAGCCTGCTTGGGGGAGGGAGAGGGAGGGAGACAAACCAACACCCACACCACCCCTTCTCGCCTTCCAATGGCTGCCCCTGGGATCCAGAAATCACTTGGGGCTTGAGCCTCTGACTGACACGATGCAGTTTTCTCCACGTTGTATAAAACTCTTTGTAAATTCATTCATTTATTGATTTTTAGGAAAATGACGGGCAATCAGCACAATGTGCAAAGGTTCCAGCAGGACAGCTCAATACTTTAAACATTTCTAACAAGTTCCTACTGTTCTCTTCCATTGTTGGCACGCTACTGAGAACCTTAGACTTTCCTGCTTGCATTCCCTCCTTGGACCAGCCTGAATTCCCACATGGGAAGATATAAAACAGGATGGCTTCAACTACTCATTGAACAAAGAACTGCAAACATTACCATAAAGATCTGCAAATACAGCTGTTAGGGTAATAACTTCTTCAATTAGTTCTGAAATAAAACTGTTCATCCCAACTACTGACATTAAATTTGATTTTACAATTAATATCACTGAGAATTTTTTGTTTTAATTTCCTTGCAATTTTCATTTCCCTTTTATCTGCAGATAAACTAAGTGACATAGCATGATCATAAACTAAGAATTTACTTTGAGTTAATGAAATTAATGCAATTCAGAAGATTGCGATTGATTATGGTCAAGAAGGGACACAACGATAGGTAAACCTAATAAAGAAATGTTTTACAGGTGCACAGGGGAGTGAAGAAGGTACTGAAACATGAAATGAGTAGGAATGCAGCAGCTGACCATTATTCTAACCAAGATCACTGACCAACAGAAGTTGGAGGGTTTCAAGTTGCACCTAACAATAAAGAGAGCTGCAGCTGTTCCTCTCTCAAATCAGGTCTAGCAATCATAGGGATGCAAGGTAGATCAGGAAGCTGAACTGGCTTAACAGAAAATTAACTTTCTGGGAAGATGGATTAGTTTGCCACTGGCCCCAAGAGCTGTGCTGACTTGCCCTGCAGTCACACCACCCGTGGCTCTCATGTGAGGGAAGCAGCAGAGGCACATGGTGGCCAAGCAGGCAGGTTCCCAGGGCAACCTGTACTTGCGCTGAAGAAGTGCTCAACACACCAGTGCATTTTTCAGCTCTAAAGAAAAAGAAATACGACCCACATATTTTCATTTTAATGCAGACTTCTAGTTTTTCCCTCTGCTTTACAGTTCTAGACATTTAATTTTTTAAAAAAGCAGATCTTGGCCATCAGGATACCAAAATAACAACCTAACTCACTTCAGGATTTCAGAGACACAACCTTATACATTCACATGGAGTTTTATTTTCTATTTCCCAAAGCACACTCAGAAGCACATAATTAAAACATTGAAAAAAGCATTTCTCTTGCAAGTATACACACAAGTGCTTTCAGGCTGCTCCAATTTCTTTATTGACAGCTTCTCCGAGTCTCACGACGCACTAGTAAGTTAGAATATCCTAACAATCTCTAGTGCTAGTACAAAACACATACAAACACAGACGCTGACATGCGCTTCTTAAAATAAAAGTTTAATCATTTTCCACAAGACTTTACCTGAAATTCAGTGCTACCCAAATTAAAACTCTCAGCATCATCCTCTGAAGACAAGTGAGCTCAAAGGGTCACTGCTCATGAAGGTGCCATATGACATGCTCAGAGAAGCCCAGTTCACCCAAGGACAATGGACAAACTGATAATGATTTCAGACATGCTCTGCTGGATCAGATTAAATGCAGACACTCTCCATCATCTGCTAGACCCCTGGTTCTGCAGCAGGAAAGCACAGGGTGAGCCCTGCCTGCCAGAGCAGCCAGGTAACCTCACACCACCATCCCTAGCTGTTTTATCCAGAGATGCTTCCCTGATGTGAATTAGGAAACGCATAACATGAACCCTTGGGGAGCCAGGACAACTTGCAAGGGATGGTAACTTCAACAGGCACAGCTATCTGCCCATATACTCTTCCCACATACACTTACAGTTCATACTGGTAGGAAACCAATTTCCAATTCTCTTTCAGAATTATAAACCTAAACAGGATCTAATGTAAATTTAGAATAATGTTCTAATTCTAACTGTCTTACTTGGAATATACACTGGAACAATTCAGAAGGACTAATGAACTATTTAAGTACTATTAAATACTAACCTGTCAGGTCGAAATAAAAATATCCAACACTACTTCTAAGTGGCATATAAAAGCATTCTTTCTAGGCTGATACCCAAACACTTTCAAAATACCTATTAGGTTCCCTTAGTACTAAAAAAGCACTTTTAGCAATCTTTTCCTTTAATAATTGTTAAAATTCTAAATCGTCCTATAAACATACTTCTGTGAGTTCAACCTTGACACAAGCCAGATGCTAAATCCTTAATATACAGCATGTAAAATGAAACCCATTTTGAAGGATCACATGCACCTGCTTATAAGCATTGTCAGCTAGAAATCTGTGTCTCAACAAATTGGAATTATTCCTCTGGGACTAAACAAACAAAACCCACAATAACCTGCATTCAAACACCAAAGAGCAATATGGATTATCCAGAAGTGAAAAATGTCCAAATAACACAATATACTTTAAATCACTGCAAAATATGCCAGAAACAAATATAGTAACAGTAAACTCTTCTTTCCAACAGTGAATTTCTTCTTTCAGTCCATTAAATGCTGCTTACAGTGTTGTGCTTTAACTGGTTTTAGAATCCTAGACCCATAACACCTGCACGTAATACAACTCATGGAGATTAAAATTCAAAATTAATTTCTCACGCATTTATCATACAAGTAACTTTAATGAACATGCACAGAAACACCGAATATAAACAGTTAAAGCCAATAAATCATTTATCTCATGCAATAATAAAGTTCTGGGACAGACTCTTCAAGGCTGTTTTAAATTCCTGTTAAGGGGGGGATGACACAACAGCGTCTCAAGACTCCAGCAGTCTGTGCTGGGGACATCAGAGTGACTTGTGGGCAAGGCCAGATGGAGTCTGCCTAGATTTGCCATGTTTAGACTCCTGTTTTAACATCATGATGTCTACTTCACAGTATTGTTTTACTGTAAACAATAGGCTTCCTTTTCCACTTCTCCTCCCTTATTCCACTCCAAGCCAAAAGCAAAACAAAACACAACCCACCCCCATTGAATTCCTTCTTCAAGCAGCTAACGCATTCACATTTCCTAGATGCATTCAGCGATGGGCTTGCTGCCACACATGTCACCAGCCCTATTCACACGTCCACTTTATTTGATATGCCTGTCAAGAGGTAAAGGAAAGAAATCATGCTGCCACTTCAGCAAAGAAGGTAACAATCCATTTCAAATCTCACCATAATGGCTTACAAACCTCTTTTACAGAGAGATTCACGTTTCAACCGGCAAAACTGAGCATGCAGATGCAAAACCTTAAGTTGTTGCAGTTTTGCCTTTTTATTATTATTATTATTTATTATTATTTACTTGCTGTATTAAACATTCCCATCAGGGCTCAGTGTAAGATAGGGCTTCAGTCACAGCATCAAACAGTGAAAAAGAAGCAGAAGTAACACGTGGGAAACTTTAAGGAAACAAAGGCTATTGCGAATACTTGCATTTCCTGGTTTAGTGGAGATGGAGCCTCTCAGACCAGCCAGGATGTTTCTAATGCATAACTTTCATGCACCAGAAATTCCACTTAATTTCTCCACCCAACTCCAAAATGGCCTAGCCCTAACATCTCGTCCATTTTTCAACATCTGAAAAACCACTATTGTACCATGAAATCATAAACACACCACTTACAAAGACTGACTACTATGCTGGTCAGCTGCGGGTAGAGGGGGAGAAGAGCAATACAGATTTACATTAACAGCTATCAGAATGCTTAAAAAAAAGTTAGCAGTCAATGATAACTTTGATATTAGTCTGAAAATTAATATCTTCTACTTTTCACATTTTAATAAGTATACAGTTGAGTTTCAGTAAAAAAAATCCAGGGTGGAAAACAGAAATCCATCAACAATAAATGAACTCACCAGCTTTGCTATTATATTTGCTGTATGACCCTGTCAATTCCTTATTCTACCTTCCTGTACTATTAAAAAAAATTCCCATTAAAACAAACTTGATTTAAACATTACCAAGGTTAACTAATCGCAAACTTGCAGAGGTGGTTATTTTATGCAAGTGTGAGTGAAGGAAACTCTCCTATAAACATTACCTCAAATATCCTAGAAATATAGAAATAAAACAGTATTTAAGAGCTCAGGCAAAGAAAAGGGGTAATCTTATCTGAAACTCTTAAGAATCACTGTGCTAAAATCTTACCTCAATCCTTAAAGACTTGTTTGAAATTCCAGAAGCTATTTTTTAACCAAGACTCAGTTTAAACAGAGGTGATCAGTCTAAAATTATCAGCCTGCAAAGCACACGATTCTTCCTCCGAGGATGGGTAAATAAAAAAGGTAACATAGAAATTTAAACATGTATTTCTCAGCTTGTTTTGATAGAACAGGGGCAGGAGGGAGGGAAAAAAAAGCTAACACAAGAAACAAATTATAGCTCTGTTCTGTCTGATCTATTTCATGCACCTCTGAAAAAGTGCTGGGGGAAAAACATGCTAACAAGAAGCAGAGCCCTCGGATTTGTTTCACTGCAGTAGAACTCTCCACCCTCTGAATGATCTATAGTAGAGGCAACAACAAAAGAAATTCATGATCTAATTACCAACCAGACAAAAATGCCCTGAATTTTAAAAAGAGCTTCAGACAAGAGGCACCTGCAACTTGCCCAGACTCCTGAGTATCAGGAATTGTAGATAAGCAGCAGCTTTCCAGACTGCAGGACCCGCTGCCATCTAAGCCAGGACACAGTCACATACTTGATTTAAACAGGAAGTCTCAAAATTCTGTCTCTGCTACAGACAGAGGATCCTGGGGAAACTCTGCTACTGCTGGGGCTTTGCTGGGAAGGAAAAGAACCACCACCAAAAACATTACAAAAAGGAAGACACCAAAAGCATGCACATCATTTACTCTTCATGAGTAATTCACATGACACTCATCAGCAAAATGCCATAGAAGTTAATTTTATCAACACTTACAAAGGGATTTTCAGCTGCATTTTAAGAAACAATTCCTAAAACATGACGCTACAGGGACAACTTTAATGGGAGGAAGTAAATTCTAGCATTTCCAATATACAACCTAAAATAGTTTTTTTTAAGAATTCCGAAATGAACAAAACAAAGAGTTCATGAGGATTATTTCAATACCATTGCTAGTAAATAAAATATTAATTAAGCATCCATCTTAATCTAAACTCCTCTTTACATCCTCCTGCAGGACCATCAATATCCACTTGAGGCATGGGTTCTGATCTGCCTCCTTGACAATATATAGATCCTGGCTCCTTCTCCTGTAGTGTAGTTGAAATATTCAAGGGCAATGTCCCTACATGTAACTTCGGGGAAAACTTGTTTTTAGTGGCGTGCTTTCAACTCCAGAACTTGACAGTTTGGCTTCTGCTGAAAAAAAACCAACAGGGCCAGTAGGAAGATGTGCAGACTCTATGTACACCTTTACCTGGCTACTAAGCTTATGCCTCTGATTCCATAATTCTGTCTCTACCTGCACTAATGCAGTAACATGTGAGAAAAACACCAACTACTTAGTAAAGTACATACAGAAAACGAAGACACCACCATCATTCATACAGTTCCCACCCATCAGAGAACCATGAAACAAACCTCAGGAGATAATCATTCAGTTTGCAAACTGATCTAGTTGAATTATTGCAGTCCCTTAATATGAACAGCTTCAGTTTAGTTTCTCTGTGTAAACATGTGTTCTACAGAACAAATCCAAACAGTTTAAGAAGCTGCTGCTGTTAAAGAGATAAGCAAGCCTATTTATTTCAAAAAAAAGGAAAGCATCTTATAATGAACTCTCTTTCTTCTTGTCTTTGTTTTTACACGAGCTGCGTAAGTTAATTAGGCAAATAATTATAATTCATATACTTTTTTCAGAAATAATATAAAAGGGATTTTAAAGAAAAAGGACCTCAGGAGGTTCAGATGAAATAGCTCACCAGTAAGGGGAAATAAAGAATTTTCCCCAAAAAAAGCTTCCCATGCAATTTAAACTGCAAATTCAGAAATGTTTTAGGAAGATGCAATGTTCAAGTGGTGAAAAGACAATTTTTTTGAGAATGAGGAGCACATGGTAGAAAATAATAAGCAGTAGAGTGAAGGCTAAGAAAGATAACGGGAAGCAGGCGAGACAGAGGAGCATAAAGCTGATTAACCTTAATATAGAAAGTATAACACCACAAATCAACACTCCTAGCAGTGCATCAGATGAATAAAAAAATTTAAAAAAATCCAGGAAGGTATTTCCAAAAGGTTAGAGGACATTTTATTCCTAGTCATCCACAAAAGGTTTTCAAATCTAAAGAGCAGGCAAGTATTTCCACTGATCTCAAACACTAGTGGGGAACTTCAGAAAGTCTGAGTGGACATGAAGGGGACTTTGAGGGACACATTCACTCTGGTGCCTTTCACTGTAGAAACCCTCAGCCTCTAGCAGTTCCACTCACAAAGGAATATTCTAAATATCATTCTTCCAGATTTCTATCCCTTATTATACAGTTGCACATGCTAGGTAAGAGCAGACCCAGTTTTCCAGATAAATCTTTCAATTAATTTCCTAGGGACACTGCTCCTTGGATAGCTCAGCTGCTGAGTGCAATACAGATATATAAATATATATTAACTTGCCAAGCAAAATATTTTTTCCTCTCACTACTGTCTTCTGACATCTTAGTTATTTACTACAAAACACCTTCCAATGACCTAATTCCTTTAGTTGCTCCATCATTTACCGATCTTAGAGCCAGAACAACAATTTATATTAAAAGAAGACCAGAGACATGCTAAAACTCTGATCAGCTACATGAACAATGCAGGAACAAAGAGGACACAAGCCTCTTCCCCCTTTACCTTCCTTCAGCTAGCTTTGTAAACTGCTGTTCTGCATTGATTATGAACTAAATTTAAGAATTAACAAATATATTTCATGTTTGTGCACTGTAGACTACAAATAGCATTGCCAATGCAAAACACTTCCAAGTTTTTAAAATCCTAAAAATCAAAATGCAGTGACCACCTTGGAACTGGCATGCTAGATTAAACTACACCTCCAGATAATCAGGTATTTTCACCAAATACAAGTAAATAAACTATGCTAAGTCAGTTCACCAAGTTCTGCCAGCATCATTCATGTCATCCTTGCATTCCAAACATAACAGTATCCAGTAAAAGGTGATATTGCCAAAGGGTCACAAGATGGAAGTGCTTTTAGGATGCATGCAAGCATTTTGCGATTTAGCTGAAAGTCAAAAAAGCACCTAAACACATTTAAACTCAGGAAACATAAATCAGAACAAACAAGTGAGTCTCCTAGATTTTGATCCTATATATAGATTGCTGTCCAGGAGACAATAAAAAACACAGGATTGGAGAAGATAAAGTGTTAATCGCATATTTGGTGGTTTATGAGCCAAAGCAGCCTGAGGTTTGCACTGCTGCTGCTCAGTGCTCATCCCATTCAGAGACGATGAATCATTTCCCATTTGGCAACACTTCTGCCTAGAAGGCTGTCGTCTGAGAGATTTCTCCTGTATCCTTGTAATAGATTTGCTAATTTAGTACACCTGACTTTGAGCAAAAGCTATTGTTGCCAGCTGTCAGACTAGACCTCGTCCTGTTTATCAGACACATCTAAACCATCCTGTTCTGCCCCAGTCATAGAAACAGAATACACTTTACTAATCCCAGGGCAGTAAATTACTTTCTAATATCCTTGTTTTTCTTACTCTGCCAAAATACCAACACATAATAGATTTAAAGCAACAGCAAAATCAATTTATCCACAGCAGCTGGGCTCATACCAGTTTATCCAATAACCATAATTTTTTAAGTCATATTTGCTGTTCTAGTCATTCTGTCCACAAATTCCTGAGTTTCAACAGTAGAGGTTTGACTATTTTAAACAAAGGTAATACAAGCTCACAGGGAGTGTATTCTAGTTTTTTAGGCAGGCCTCCACAGTTCTCTGAAAGATAAATCAGAGCAAAACAAAGTATTAAACGCCTCACACACACTAAAACATTTCCTCATTTTCCCCAGGGCTTGGTACACGCAAAAGAAATTACAATACTTTCTGTTTATAAATATTTGTCTGGACAGCAGCTGAAAAGAGTAGGGGAAACAGAGAAAATATGTGGGGTTTTTTTTCCTTTTTTATTTTTTTTTAACCTACATATAGAGAATCTGGGAAACGTGAAAAAAACCAAACTCAGGACATTTTTACTCCTAAACAAAATCTAGCAGAACCTAAGTCTGTACATTCTAGATTCCATTAATCAGTTATACAGGATACTTTTACTCTTCTAAGTATTTTAAAACTCAGTATTATCAACAAAAATATGAGAACATGTTCATTCTGCTAACAAAAAACATGGAGTATTTACATGCCTCTGCCATTTTCAGGGGGCTGTGGAAATGCTTAGTCATCTCTAGCATTCAAATCTGGCTTTGTTAATTCCTGCCAGTGCAGAAAGCACACCTGGACACTTCCACCTGGGATTGACTTGGAAAGCTATCCAGAAACCATGACTCAACACAAAGGCACATTTACTGGGAGCAGGTTCCAGACCACTCTGTGGTCATCCCCTGCTGCGTTTGCTGCCCAAATTAACTGGACCTGTACTTGCCTATTTGTGGACCAGCAGAGGATCCCTGCTAGCATCTTTCTTCATTTCAATAACCATACAGCATTCAAAACAGGCTGATACTTTGTCTTCAGACAGGAAAAATAAAATAATTGTAAAATAAATAAATCAACAGCACAAACTCCATAGAGGACAGAGTTGCAGATCATCCATGCTGTAGGTAGCACTGACTGTTTCTAGAATATAGATGCAGGAAGGACTGCATGAAAGGGCACAAACAGCATTGTTAACACATGGTATGAGTGAGAAAAGTTGTAGCAAGTTAGAATGCAGTTAGAATAACAGCTTGAGAAGCAACATTATTTCATTGCCCTGCCACAGCTACATAGCCAGTCTAGTCCCCTGTAAAGCCATTGTTCCCCACAAATAAAAGGAAAAAGACCTTTTTTTTTTCCCCACAAGTTTTTTCATTGTAACATTTGAAATCATGACTCAGATACTGTATTTCATGTATTATTCATCTGTACAATTTAAGCTAGCCCTGAGTAATCATTACAGAAAAATATTTGCCAGGAAAAAATAACCCAGAATATATGATTCATTCACTTCCAAAACAATAAAATGGTTCACTATAACAAAAATAACTATATTGTAAATATTTCAATGACAAAGTTAAAAACACAGCCAAATACAATAAAGAAAGCATGAGCTTAAAAAAATTTAACACGTGAGTGCAAATAATGAAAAATCTTGTTAGAAAAAGGTAATTCCATAAAATACTGTTAACACTGGATCTCATGGAAACTATATTCTTTAGCTTTTTAAGTTAGTAGTTTTGAAACAACAAAGGCACACCTCACCTCTCAAACTCTCACAACTCACTATTGATGATAAACCAGGTATTTATTTCAGCACAAAGGTGATGCATGTCATGTATCTGAAATAGAAACAGTACTCCAGCTCTAGAAAGGTCAAGACAGTAACATCACATGGACTCCTAAACAAGCCCCTGGGAAGTAGTTGGGGCTTTCACAGGCCTTAAATCATGAAAAGGGGCATCAGCTGAAAAAAAATCAAGTATTTAATAGCTTTATAATTGCCCAAAGCCCAAGAAGGTGTGAAAATGTGCAGATTTTTGGAAAACATGTCTTCATAGGAGCAGATGTTGTTTCAGCCCTGCATCAATTAAACACTAGAGGAGAAAAAAAGAAGCCCTGTTAAGCATCAACAAGGAATGCTGTACAAATATGAAAACAGCTTTAAAAGCTCACTTTTTTCATGGTTAGACAATAAGTGTAAGTTTATTTAAAATGAAACCTTGCAGTTTCACATGGTATCAGTTAATTTATTTTTAGTAGACTAAAAAAAAAAAATCATACATCTGATAGCACTCAAAACTTCTCCCCACTCTGTCTATATTTAGGCATTTTCTGAACAGGCTTCTAGAAGAAACTTCCAATAGAACATGATGTCTTCATTTTGCTGGAGATACACCTGCCCACTACACGTAACTCCCAGTTTGTTTCTTCATTGTTTAAACTCTTGTTACTGTGTGTTTAATATAAAGAGAGTGAAGATAAAGGGTTTTCACAGCACAGGCAACTCACTATAAACCAAGCATTGTATATATTCTATCAACCTGTTAACACAGTCAGCTGCTCCTGTACAGATCCAGTGGTGACAAACTGTGTAGAATTAGAGGACTCCCCCTTCTACAGAGAAATCTTTACATACAATGCAAGGTCCATCAGAGTACACAACTGAACACTGCCATAGCTTTCTCTGTCCCTTTGATGTTTAACATGTTTGTACTAACTAAAAAGAGTGAAATCTTTCATACAACGAGCTCACCAACAGCAGATAGCACTTATCTGAAAAAATATTAAGTGTAACTCCAAAATCTTCATGAATAGATGGCCTAAAAATTAGCCAAGGAAACATTAAAAACTACAGAAATCTATCAGTAATAGAAAGTCTTCTGACACTTTTAAAACAAGAAAATACTAGCATTAATGAAGTAACTAATACACCATAATTTATTAGAATGAAGGATTAAAAAACCAACTGAACAAAACAAAACCAGACCACTTCTCAAGCTTGCTAAAGGCGCAACAGTTCTTTTTCTTCTACACTTAAGGAGCAATCCTGATCTTATCTGCAAGCTTTCCTTAGAAATATGTTATGAATCATGGCCACTTTGAAGCCAGCCTGTAATTCCCTGCTTCTTCTGTATAGGATCAAGGTGATGAACATGTGGCACAAAAGAACAGATGGGAAAAAACTTGGTGTTGGGGGTGGGTGTTTTTTCCTGTTTGTTTTTAAATTTCTATCCACTATTCAGCTGTAACCACTGACATTCTTTGCATTTGTTACACATCTTAAGTTGTTATAAAGCACCTCTGCTATAGATGACAAATTCTTTCAAGCAATAAACCCAAATCACTAACAATAACAGCACATGCAGCGACAGCTTTCCTCAGGTACAAAGCCAAGTGTCAGAAAGTTTGGAAACACTAGAATCCAGGCTGCCCCTGTGACCCTGTGTCATGTTCATTGCCACAACACCAGAGTCTGGTCACCAAAAGATTCCTGCCAAAATCAGACTCCATTACCCGCCTATTTGTCCCAGACTGTTCCTTGTTCCAGGTCACTCCCTTCTTCTCCACCCTCATCCAACTTTTGAACCCTCAGCACTCTAGTTGATGTCTCTCTTCACACCAGGAGCACACCACAGAGTTAGCACTAACAGGATGAGATCAACTCCTGTCCCAGCCATCTGTTAAACCATGCACCACCACTTACTCGGCTGATCAGAGACATCTGCCTATTCCCGTGTCTCTCTTTGATAGCATTCCTGCCCAAGAATAAAGGATTCACAAGAACAAAGGGATTTTAAAAGATGTGCAACATAATTTTAATCTCCTCCTTGAAGCTGGCTGAATTTTAACACAATCTTCCCAAAATAATTCCAGCCCGATTTAGCTACCCAGTATGAAAAACGTCAGTGTTAGAAGGCAGCTTAACAGCAACTGAGGAGACAGTCTTATAATGGGAAGTGCCAACTATAGTTGGTGTTACAAGCTCTAGCTTGGTATTACAACTATAGTTATAAATTACAACTATAGTTATAAATTCCACTGACAGCAAATATAAAGCAAAGAGATTCAGGCAGACAAAATGATTCAAAATTGTGCTCAAATTACATGAGGTAGAAGCAACTGCAGGAACCAGTGCTCCTACTCACCACACTGCTCAAGTGGGAATGTAAATTTCAAACAGGTCAGGCTGAACAGGGATGAGTTTTCTTTTCATTTACTGCTACTCCATCACAGTGGCATAGGGTGGGTGAAGAACATCTCCAGTCTTGGACCTCAAGCTGTTCAAATGTAAAGTTTCTAAATTTCAATAAACTCAAAACAATGTAAAGCTTTTGAATGGGCCCAAAGTATAACCCAGCACAGATTAAGTTACATGATGCTGATACACAGGAAATTGCCGACTTAATTCTACAGGATGAACAATTCACCAGAGGAAAGGAACTTTCAGGAAAAATGATAGATATTGTAATGAGGAAATCTGAGGCACATATTCACAATGCCACATTCAGATTTCACAAATGAACAGAAATTTCTTCATAATCTCTTGGCCACAGAAGCAAGTGAGATACAGATAAATGTAAATATCTAGTACCTCCCCAGGCAGTTAGGGAAGGGAACCAGAGACTTTATTGTCTATCCTTGTAGATAGGACTACAGAAATTTCAGGATCCTTTTACCAACTTCTTGTAAGACAGGTATCAGGAGAGCATTATGAACTGCAAGAACCGCTTAAGGAAGGGAGAGAGGACTACATAAGTATTTTATTTTATGACTAGCCAGGCATGATGCAAGTACCACTGAAAATTACTAAAAGTCACTTTTTCCTTAAAGGCCTTATCTTTTCCTGTCCCAGAAGAAAGTAGACACCAACAACATTTTAAATCATCCTTTGTCTCAGTTCTTAAGTAGGAATCCCAAATGTGAACGATTTTTATAAAAGCAATACAACGTAGCAATGCAGAACAACTTCAGGATAAATCCCCACCACCCTTGAATTACAATAAAGATTTAAACTCTTTAACCTTTTGACAAAAAGCACATATCCACCTATTTAGGGCAAATCTGAAATACTGCATGGCATCTTGAACTTACAGATAGCATTTGCTTCTGTAAGAACAAACTATTTCCCCTATGCAGCAGCAGTAATTAGCTCAAGAGATCAACAGCAATTTTTTCCTATTCCACACATCCATTCTTGACCAACAGTTTATTATATGTGTGATATATACAGCTCAAGATTCTATTCACCAACACCTTGTGCTTTACCAAACATCAGAAATTGCTAGTTAGAAATGCCACGTATATGACCTACTTGAAATTATGAAAGCTGGTGCTTAGAATTTTTTACAGTTGTTCACAGGCTTCAATTACCAAGAAGCTCCTGTAGTAGCAGAACAAAACATTTATGAACTTTTTACTAGAATCCTCTAAGTAAGAGTCCCAGAAAAAAATCCACTTTAATGTGCATTATACCCTTCCTGAAATTTTGATCAATTAATGTGTCATGTGCTGTGAACCCAGACTTAAGGCAGCCAGTCTTTTTTAATTTCATGAGTAATGCTGAGCAAGAGCTTTCCAGCTTACAGGAGGACCAGGTCCTTCATGTCCCTGTAAATGGAGTACTTAACAACACATCTTCTGTGACTCTTAAAATGTACCTAATAATACTAGTATGAGGAAGAGAAACACTCAGAATCTTCATTTTTTCACACTGAAAATGCAATCATTGCTACTTGGCTAAGAGCAAGATTGTAATCAGCAGAATGAAAGCAAGAGATTTCTCTATTTTGTAGCCCAGGTACAGGAACCACATCTGTTCCCTGCTTCCCCTGACACAACCTGGTGTGCCCACAGCCCCTCCACGTCCCTGTGTCAGCTCAGCTCCTCCAGTCAGCTCTGGAACACTTTTGCCCCACTCTGTCCTGTTTCACAATTACAAATGACCCCTTTTGCCTCCACTTGAGGCTGCCTACACCAGCTCCACCTTCATAAAGTTTCTTAAATCACATCTGATACAATATTTTATAAATTAAGACAGAAGTACTTATTTTACTGCTAAACAAAAAGAAGAATATCTTGATATTATTACACCTAGGCACAATGCTACTGCTCATTTAGCCCTGCGTAGTCTTCTATATAGAGATATAAACCAGTATTTTAATAAATCCATCAGGAAAAGTAGTGAGAGCTTTTAATCTGAAAATTAGTATTTATATACAAGGTAAATCAATCACTTTAGGACAATATAAGGTGAAAATGTTCTGCTAAGAGTTGAATTGAAGACTTACTTGTAATTGAATTGATGTACACATCTATAGATACACTCCAAATCAATTAGTCAGGTTTATTAAAAATAAGCATCATGACAGTTATGACTCCATTTAACACCTCCCAGCCCACAAAGAGCCTGTTCTGCAGGCACCTGCCTGGCTTCAGCCACCACTCACACACCCCCACCCACAGCAGTCCCCCTCTACACTCAGTTAAAAAGGGGGATGAGAGGAAGAGGTTTAAACTTGCACATATTCATCTGCCCATCCCATCTGCCAGCACAGGATGGAGCAGAGGGATGTGTGCATCCTAGAAAGCAGTGCTGCAGGTTGGGAAGCTTTACTATAGCATTGTCATTCTAATGTTTGCAGCAAGATGGGACCACACGTTCATTTTTGCACAAACGGTAGAATCTGGGTACATATTTTCACTGTGACCTGCAAATTACATAGTCTGCACATGCTTTGAAAATTTGAAACAACTTAAAATGAATTAATTATAGAAAGGATGCATTGAACCAGTTTACAGTGACAATACCAAAGCCATGGTTGGAGTGACTCTCTCTTTCTGCAAGAGAACAATCCTTTCCAGTTGTGTTAAATGCATGTTGGCCAAGAGTCATTCCAGAAAATTAACAATGTGATACAGCCACATAAACTCATATACTGCTGCTTTTTCTTTCACTTTCAGAATTTTGAAAATGTGAATAACCCTTCAATTAAACAATGCTTTTACTCACATTTGGGGCTGTCAGTCCTCCTAACCTAAAATGCATGAGCAATAGTAAAAAAAGTACTTTCAACTAGGAAAAAAAGTAATTGCCAGGAACCTGTGGGATGCTAAAACACAGCTGATAATACAACATAAACATGGCATAAAAGAGAGACCTGAACCCAGGTCACCCCAAATGCATAGTCTCAAAAGGCCCAAACCAGAATGTTTTTTGTGGATTCAAACTCAGGAGAAACAATGTCCATGGCAGAAAGTCAAAAGATAGTGGCTCTAAATCCCAGCTTTACCTGGTTTATCCTTTTTATGATCTTGAGCATGCCTATTCTCCATTCTGTCTCCCCACTTTAAACCAGATGATAATGCTTAGCCAATTTTCTTCTGAGCTTTGTTATCTACAGATGAAGACTTCTTTAAAGTTACAAGCATTCTTATCTATGCTTTCATTGAAAGTATTTAAAGTTTAAGTAGCAAGAAAAAGTCAACAGTTTGCTTCCTTGCCAAATGCCCCTCAAGATTTTGATCCTCCTTCCCAAATAGGAAATGTGCTCTGCTAACAGCAGACACACACAGTAGCTACTTTTACATGCATTGTCTAATATTATTGAGATTAATCTTTCCCAGCCTCTCAGAAGTCTGTCACTGGAATGATCTCAGACATGGCACGTGTCATAAGCATTTACATATTAAACATTACAACATGCAGTAACAGCCTGCGTCGTAATGTACTCGTGCCATGAAGCCAAGTCAGAAGTCTGGTCATCATACTGTGATGAGAGGATGGAAGACACCCAAAGAAATCATCCACCTTTTCAAACACCTGCAAGAAAGGTCTGGCCTTGGTGAGACGTCACTTTAAGTAAGATGGCAAAGCAAGGACACACTTCAAAGGCAAAGTGATAAAACAGAATTAAACATTAAAAGCTGTCTTCTTTTAGGGATCACCCATTCACCTTAAGGACATAAAAGACAAAATGTCTTCGCCTGGGGCTTGATCAGATTTTCAGTCAGATCAACAAACAAAAAAGAAAACAGAAAATAATTTGTCACCACTGCCTGAGTTACTCAGCTAAATTCAGCTATGCAAACAGACATTGTGGGACAGCCTAAATTCTTCAAATGTAACTGAAAAGTACAAGTCTAAAAATTGCTCCCTATTTTTCCACCCCCAGGATTGCTCTTTTACTTTTTCCTCAACAGCTTTGGTGTTTTTTTTTTAAACACTAACATTAGGACTGCCTGCAGATTTCCCATAAGTCCCCTACATATGTTCCATATGTTACCTACACAGGTAAATCCCCTACTAGCTTCTACTAAATGCTTTCCTGATTCTACAACCAAGGATAAATATCAGGCCTTCTTGCTCTTTTACTTGGAGCTCATGTAGAACTCTATTCCTACTATTATTCCCTCCCCCAAAATCCTTTCTGGTCTTTTTTCTTCCTTGTCACAATGCAGCATTATGCATCTTTAAACACAGATACCTAATTGTGTAACCCAGATAAATAAAACTATCATATAAACTGATCCTATAGGAACAACCAGTTGACACTGCTCTATGCAGCTGTTCAGCTGCTTACTAGAGTTCTTTGGTGTCGTTGTGATCTACAACTGATCTAAATGTATATAAATATATAACTATATATGCTACATATAAAAAGTATATACATACACTTCATCTTTTGATGAAAATAGAGCGCCAAACATCCGTCCATCCCAATACAATCCAATGAGACACATGCCTACTGACTTTGTTGTGACTGCACCAGTTTAATCCACCTTCTATGTCATTTATTGATTCTGATTTATTAAGTACTAGTTTTTAGTAAACCATGTGTCATTAAGGCAAATACACCTTACATGAAGGAACCCCATTGTTTTATTGTTCACCAAAACCCAGATAACTACAGGCTGCTGGCAAAAGAGGCAGTCCTGCCCTGTTCTTAGCTGCTTGTGTGTATCCCTCTCCTCCAAAGCAAAAAAACTTTTTCTTGGTAGGATTAGCTTTCAGCTCATCACAGACACAGTTGCTGGAACCAGCACTAGGGATGGCCCAGAAAAGTGAAGGCAGAGACTACAAAAGGGAGAAAACACAAAACAAACCAGCACTCACGTTTTAATCTGAACAGAAATTGCATTACCATTTAACTCAATGATGAAACCACAGTCTTGCTACCTAAAAATACAGGCAGCTACTTTATCAATCAATCAGTAATGAAGCTCTGCTAGTTCTGCTTCCAATAACACAAAGGAGAATTTAAGATTTAGGTTAACCACTGTTTTCAACAGTATTATTTTAACTGTTGGATTTATCCACTGCAAAAGCCACGACTGGAGAATCCACGTGGTTTCGCCAAGCTCAAGAAAACTCTTGCCTTTTCTACATCACACATACCCTTTCTCAAAAAAATACCACTAGCATCACAAGAGTTCCTAGGAATTGTTCCTAGTAGCCTCTTCTTTGACACTATAACCTTATAATAAAATACAGTAGCACCTTTGTAGTGTAAGAAAGGAACAGACAGTAACATCAACCAGACAGACGGCAGGACAGCAGATGAGAAGCTGTCCATTTCCTATGCTTTCAATTCCCTAATTAGCAAACTGCCAGGAAACGTGAAAGCTTGCAGTAAGGAGGAGGGAAACCAGACCTAACAACTCGAGGCCTACACTCTTCCAGCTCACTCCAGTTTTATCCATGGCATATCAATTACCACCTTCTACAACCCAGTGCAACTGTGCTTTGTGCCTCTCAAAGTACCTTTACTTGTTAACTATTCTGACACAAACGCCAGCTGTAGCACACAGACTTCATAAATTAATGCACTAACCTTTATTCAACTCCATATATTATAGAGCCCATGTGTTTTTTTCATACTTCAAACTGATTTTAAAATATCTCTTCCTACTTGATAAAACCAGCCCTATAGACTTCACTCAGATAACCCTCATTGATACCATAAGGAAAAGCAGTCAAATGTAACTATTTTAACAGCAGATAATTCATGGATTAGGACATAAGATATTTACTGAGCAACTGAAAAGAATGCTCATTTCTCTTTTTTTTTTTAAGAATAAAATATCAATGCAACTCAACATGGGGGGGGTGGAAGGAAGAATAATACATTCTGCCTGAGAGAACAGTATATTTACAAATCCACAAATGTAACACAACACTGAGAAAAATCACAGTAGGACCAGAATGGAACGACTTCACTTGCAGCTTTTCTAGAACTCAGGTGTACTCAGGATAGGACTAGATTAAATGGTGGTAAAAATGTCAGAGATGAAGAAACTTTCCTTATATTACAGCTTCCTTGGATACTGTTATTACAAGCTGCTAAGATAAATTTTTGCAGTTGACTAGTGAAATTCTAGACTGTAGCTAATTTAAATTACATTGCCTATATTTTTATCAGAAACAAGCACTTACAACTCATACTACATGTGAAGTATCACCAGAAGGCATAATCTTTGGAATTTTAACAATTATCCAGCGGTTTTCTAGCTCAAGATTGCGTGAAATGCATCAACATAAATATCACTTGAATCTTTAGTGATACATAGGACAGACAAGTACACCTAGGGGCAGAAGAATAACCTTTTGTAAGAAATTTATAACACAGATACACTGTAAACTAAATAAAAACTTACTAGAAGTATGTCACCGCTGTGGTTTTCTCTGTTATGGAACCCAGACCTAAATAAACTGTTAAACACTTAGTGTAAAGGTATGCCAAACATTTCTCAGAACTTTCTTAAAGTCCCAACAAAGAATCAACCTTTTTTTTTTTTTTTTTTTTTTCCAAAAATGAGGCCTAGGTTAAATATTTTATTTGGCTCCTCAAGATGGACTGAGAAGTTGGGCACTAGCTCCAGATCAGTTCTTGGACTCACATCAAACATTACCCTGTCATTTATCCAGTCAGTCAAAACAATGTTTTCCATCTAAACCTTTAATGTTTATGTCCTGAAAAACTGCTAATTGAATCCAGTTCTTGAAATTCATTTCTTAATCTATACAATCTAATTTAGAGATCATGAACAGAAAAGATAAGTACTATACAATGATTGAAGAATTAATCCTATAAATATTCAAGCCAAAACAGAAGACTGCTAGTTTCATACAGCCAAAGAAAATTAAGATTAAAAAGCATTTGTCAGTTTGAGAATAAACTTTTAAATTACTGGATATAGAGATTCTTTTAATTCCAAACAGTTTTAGAATTCAAGAGCCCTCAAACTGCTTTTCTAATCAAAAAGCATAATCAAAACCACACAGAATACTTAAAACTATTCCTAGGCAAGGACTGACAACATGTCAGCTGAATTAATAAAATCCAATGTTTTTCTTAAACATGTACAGCTTCCTGACAACAAATGACCTTATGTATAACAAGTTACAATTAGCAAAAGCATAAAATACCTCAAGCCTTTTAAACTGAAGAATTAGGCCAATGTTTCATGTAAGCTTACAAGTTAACAGACTGGTGCTTGGCAACTGCCAGAGCTGCTAACCCTGGAATTGTCCCCAGAAAGACAATTTTCCAGGGTCCCAGGCTCTGCATATTCCTTCCCTAACACATAAGATGACAAAAACCTCAGAAACGTTGCTTAAGATTGTTCCTGCTTCTTTAGGGGACTGAGTGCACAACTAAAGCCCTACATATAAAGCCACTGCCTATTTCTTGCTCACAATCACACTCCCCACAACATACTGTCACAGACATGATTTCATTATATGAATTAACCTTAATCAAAAGAAAATAAATATGAACAGAACAGCAGAGCCAAAGGTGAAAGAAACAACTCCCTAAACAGCACTCCTCATGCTTGTACATAAAGCTACAGACAACTTTTAAAGTTTCAAAGATAAGCAAGTCTCAGCACTCACTGCTCAGGAAAAAGGTATTAAAGCATCAACAAAGCAATAACCTGAAGAGAAAGCTACAAAACACTCTGTAAAGACGAGGTAGTACTGTGCCACGCATCATCAGCCCCAGCTACACTTACTTTAAATTTTATTTCTAAGTGTAATATATCAAAATATACTCACAAATCTCTATGAAAACTAGATGACAAATTTAGTCCAAGTATTTCCAAAGTAAAACATAAGCAGATATATTTTATTTTCCCCATAAAAATAGCATACTTTGAAAAGTATGAAAGCACCCCTCTTTATTAGGCATTAAACTGGAAATATTTCATATGCACCTAAAGGAAATACATCAGCTCTTCTAGTATTTTTTAAAACACGTTTTGCAAGCTGCTTAAATACACTGTATGCAGAGAAGAGTATTTACAGTGTTATCTATTATTTTCTATTAGCTTACCTTCGTGCACTGACACTTGAGAACACAAAATATCTTTAATCTGCTGGAAAACTCACAGTCCTTTGAACTGACTCTTTTCTTTAAAGCCTCCTGTGTTTCTTTTTAAAGAATGCTGTAGCTTTCCAGTATTTTTTCTCTAAATCTGTTTACCTGGATCCTTCCATAGAGAAGAACATACTTCAAAGCATTTATTTTCTTTCTCAGCATGCAGGTGAACAGTTTTTTTCTGATACTTTAAAATATTGGAGGTCAAGTGGTCTCCTGGAAGAGGCAGCAGAAGGCTCCTCACCAAACCAACTGTCTACAGGCTGAACTAAGGAAGTTGGATTAAAAAAAAAACCACCCCCCCACACACACAACAAACCAAACCGACAGAAAACACAACACAACAACAAACAAAGAGGCGAAAACAAAGAGTGTGACAGTTTCTGGAGGAGAAAAAGGGAAAAACGAAGCAGCGGGGCAGCCGGGGGAAGGTGCCCGCGGCAGCCCCGGCCGCTGCCCCGCGCCTC
>NW_009954140.1:3752562-3762396 GCF_000747805.2 Chaetura pelagica
GGCAGGGGCAGCCGGGCACACACGGGACGCGGCCCCGGGGGTGTTTCCCTGGCAGGGTGTGACAGAAACGGGCAAACTTTGCACGGGGCATTTCTTATCTGCGCCCCGTAGGAACCCGCACCACCGTTCTGCGAGAAATAAAGCAAAGCCTTCCCTCCACGCTGCGTGGCCTAACTGAACTCCCATCCCGGAGGAAAGGTGACTCTTCCCAAACTTCCCCCAGCACTTCCATGAGGGGAGCACGGGCAGGTTTCCACAGGGGCCTCCCGAGGCTGGAAGAAGCTCCCAGAAAGGCTACGGGGGTTGCCACGATCAAGTTTACCTTCAAAGACTGAGCTAATAAACCACATACCTGTTGTCACTAACAACCTTACTAATACTGTGTACTCATTCCTTCGTGTCATGGCCCTGGCTTCTTCCTGTTGGGGCAACCTGTGAAGTATTATCACAGTGGGTAGTCACAGATTGGGATCCAGCCTATGGATCAGGATCCACACATGGGATGGAAAGATGACCTGTGCTTCACAGAGCTTATTATAATTTAGCCTCTGCACAGCCCAGGAAGTTGCTTACACAGAACTGAACTACCAGCATGTCTAGAATAGTCCCATCTTGGCAGAGCTAAGTTTGGGCCCCCTTACATCAAGTCTATGGCAAGGAATGTTGTGGGTTTTTTCCCCCATTTAAGGCCTTGGAAGCGGGGTGTGCTGCTCAGAGCTTTCCTCTCTTAAAATGAGACCCCTCCCCACAGCAAGTGTGTGCAGACTCACATCTCCTTTCTCTCAAAGTGTCTCAAAGCACCAGGTTCTTCCAGGTGGACATTTTCAGTGTTTCCTGCTGTGGTGGCACTGCTGATCTAATGTCGCTTCACCAGGGAGCAGAGGAATCCTGGGATCCCTTTCTTGCACAGGACTGTGTCTGTTGCCTGTGTAACACAAAGCTAGAAGTGTTAGAAACAAACTTCTCTTTGCAGCATATCCAGAGCACAAGAGAAAACGTCAGTTTATTGCTCACCCAGTAAGTATTTCAAGCAAAGAGAATTTGAAACAAGTCAAGCCTAAACTTCATTTACTACAAAAAAGACAGTATGTCTGCTGATCTTATGGCCTATATGCTGCACTGAAAGAGTTAGAAGGCTGCTTTATAATAGTTACATAAATTCACACACATCTCAAAGACATTCCAGGTGTCCTGATTCCTGCATTAAAAAAAAATAAAATAAAATTAAATTAAAAAAAAATCAGCCTTCATAATTGAAGGGCACACTGTTCAAGTTTCAATCTGTTGCAAATTCACACAGCCAGGTCATTTTCCTTTTCTAAAACCAACTATATAAAGCAAATGGCTGATGGTTTGCAAATATTGCAACATTACCTGGCCACTGCTGAGCTGAATGGAAAAACAAAATATAAACCCACTTTTCACACTCTTAATCTAGGTTACTCTAGATTTTTCCTAATATGTGGTGTTTATTTGTTTCTGGGATCTTGCCCTGTTCTCTGGACCCAGCTTTCAATAATTGTCAAATCATTTAACAATAGTATTTATTGTTATATTAAACATAGTACTCTTGCTAAATGGTCTTTTTCTAATGGATAACTAGTGTGTCAGACATTAGTTGCAATGCCAATGGTTAAAAAAACCCAAGCAGGTATTGGGATTAAGTATAGTATTTCATTGCTCAGCAGCTATAGGAACATTTTAATGCTTTCATTAAAAGGTTTTTTTAAAGGTCATGATGTATAATTAGTTTCACACTGCTTGTCAGAGAGCAACTTGCCAAAATGTATTTTTTTCTAAGATTTTTGGGCAGGCTGATCACCTCTCAGTGAAAATACTGTGATGTGTGTCAAGTGCTAGAGCATTAGTTGACAGTTGGTGCATTTGAGTCTCTCTATAAAAAAGCACTGACTGCAAGATTGCTGCTGCTGCCATGAATTTAAACAAATATGTGCAATATCGGCTTGTATTTATTTTAAAATACACCTGTGGGACCTGACCTTTTTCACAAACCCATCCAACGTGTATCAGTGACACCCAAGAAAGTCCTATGCAGAACATGTGTGTTTAACAGGGTGAGAAAAGAGGGGCTGTAGCTCTTATTGGCACCTGCACCCGTGGCACGTGTCCCAGTTAGGTCAGGACTATGTCCTCTCTTGACTAACACAGGTAGAAGTGACCTAGATCAGTTTGCATTAGGACAGAGAAACACACCAGGTACAAACTGCTCGCTTCTTCCCTCCTGGCTCTGGAAAAGCATTAACATCACTGCACCTTGGGTGTCCTACTGATGTTTCTGTCCCATCGTAGCTCCCAGTTCTGTAGGTTTTTACTCATGTCAAGGTTTTTACTCATGTCAAGGTTTTTACTCATTGTTGCCCTTCACTGAATAAAATTGCTGAGCAGGATTTAAGAGGAGCAGCTCTCTGAGGGATCTGTGCAAGATCTGCAGTGAGCAGAGATCAGGAAAACTTGCAAAGTGCCAAGAGCAGTGGGGAAAGCAGGAGACCAAAGATGCTGACAGTACCTGATGATTGAAAGTGCTGCTTTCCCAACAAAAGAATTCCACACAAATGTTGTGATCCAGAGCGAATTGTGCCAGTGCTGTCTCCCAAGTTCTCAAACCATTCTCAGATTAGTGGAACCGATACCTTGCTGATCCTACTTTAGGTTTTAGAAGCAAACAGTTTACAGTAAATTTTGTCCTTATGCAGTTTCATGTCAAGGGCGAGAAAAGGTTTCATGCTTTATAGTGCTGATCTTGTGAGGCAAGTGAGCAAATACCATCATTAAGTGCTGACAAGTGATCTGTGTTTCACTCTGGGCTGATATCACTGAGCAACAAATCCTTTCAAGATGAGGTAGCTCAGATCCAGAGGGAAGGGAGTGCCTTGCATCACCCCACAGCTCACTTCTTGGATGACAGCCTCGCTGCTGGACTCGGGAGGGACTCCCATCCAGCCTTCTTCAGCCAGAAGTTAACAACTGAGAGACAGTCTCAAGGGCTGGGGGAAATGTATAGAAAGGAGGTGAGCTCAGGAACCTTTAGGACACCAACAGGGCTGTGCAGGAGTCCATAGAGACAAAACAATTTAATAGTTGCTATCATATTAGTGAAACTTTTGAAGAAGTTATGTAGAAATACAAAAGCTTCTTTTGTTCTATGGCTGCACAAAAAAAGGGCTTTTATTTCTTTGACTCCCAATAGGAAGAAAAATAAAGCTTTGCATTCACAGATATTTCTCAAAGGATTTAGTGGTTTTGGACACAGGGAACTGTGAACAAGTATTTTTAACTAAATATTGTTTGTTTCCAGAAGAGGATAGTTGTAGTTAATTTCTTGGAGGTGAGGTCCTCTCCGTCCCCAGAAACAGACTAGACTGGAAGCTCATTCCTCAGCATGTGGTGTGTGTTCAAGGCAAATCAACATGTAAGAATTACATTCCATTTCTTTCTGTATAGAAGTTTAATCACACCACATTCCTTTAGCAGAAATGAGAGCTGGCTGGTGTTATATCACATTCTTCCTCAGCTTCTGTGATGATTTCAAGAAAGCAAGAGAGTCCTGCCCCTATTGTTAAGTTTTGTGAGTAAATTAGAAGGTTAAACCAGTGTTTTCCAGATACTTTTTTTTTTTTTTTAATATATTAAAATTATCCAGATTGCTTTTCCTTCTGCTAGTCTTCCTTTACTAAATTTCCCAGAGCCTGTCATGAATGGATTATTGACATCTCCCTGGAGATCATGGAGTTAAAGACAGAGGTGATCAGGAGAGGATTACACCTCTATTTTCTTTTTCCCTGTGATGTATTTCCATTGTATATGCAACTGCTAATGCTAAATGCCTGGTTTTGCCACCTAATGGTGTAGCTCTGAGAAGAAAAGTATATACCTAGGCAACCTCACTGAGATTTAAATTTATCAAGTTCAACTTCATCTGAAGAGAAATACACTTGAAATATTTACACAATGTCTCATCACATTCATATTTTTCTTTTTCCAAGCTTTGTTAATCTTGGCCAAAAAAAAAGATAAATGAGAACGAGGATATTGCAAAGAATGCTGAACATTTACCCACCACTGTTCCCTGCCTCTTTCTTAATTTCCCTGAGTAACTCATTTCCTTTCAAAGCTTTCATATTCATCACTTTGCAAACCATCATTTTAAAGAATCTTTAGTTTGTTTGCCTGCTATGTACTTTTCACTAGCATGTATTGTCTGTCTCAAGCCAATTTCCACCACTAAAAGCACGGGTCTTCAAAGCACAGACTTCCTCTTACTGTGTTAATATGGTGCCTGATAACAAGTGGGCCTTACCTCAGCTGATGTCCCAACACACTACTTGGTAAAATCTCATCATCATCAGATCAGCAGCCTTGACCTGCTCCATCAACAACTTCACTTGCAATGGACATCATTTTCCACATCATTCTCCCAGTCTGCCTCTTTGGTACAGGTTTTTCTTCTAATCCTTCTCTAAGCCAATCATAACTTCTTACTGTAGCAAAAATACTTCTACATTCATGTCAGATCCATCATATTTTTGTCCTGGGCGTGAATGGAATTCTATCCTCCATGAAGCTCGTACCTTCCCTGCTGCTCTTCTGCACCAAAGGATCAAACCCTGCTGCAGTGATGTACAAACTGCTTCTGCATTTCAGACAGAAAGATGAGGAATAGATTGTTTGATGTTGTACAAGATCCCTTCTTTCCCTTGGCAGATGGAAACTATCAGACTGGAGCATTGCTTGTGTTGCTGGTGAACTGAACAAACTACATTCAGGTGTTAAGATGCACACTGAATGTCTTGTTTAACTCTGGCACCTTTAGTACCCACAGAGTAAACCCAGCAATGGAAGACATACCTATCAGAGTTATATGGTGAAGAAACATGTCTAGACAGGGGCTCTGGTTCTCACTAAGACTCCCCTTGGCATGCAAAGACAATGTTCGTGCAAGAGGTCAAGATTCAATCCATTTCTCAAGTGGGAGGTGAAGCTTTTCAGGAGAAGAAACTAGGAAGGAAATCTCCACCCAGATGCTGGCTACTGAAAAAGGGGACAAGCTTGGAGCAGCAGACACCATAGCCCTCTGAGACAGGATGTGTCTTGGGGAAATGATGTGTCTCTGAAGGGAAATGACTGCAGCTGTGGCTACAAAAAAATGCATGAGCTCCCATATCACAGGATTTTCCAGTGGTTAGTCACTAAGATAACTTCTAAGTCCATCCATCCAGAACAGATTAGTAACTGATGCACAGATATTCCATGCAGTTCTTTAGCCATGTTATTTCCTCATGTTCTGCAGGACAGCACCATCCTAATGCAACTCTGTAAGAAGAAAAAAGGCAAATTTTAAAGAAACAGGCATTGAACACGGAATAAATAGATGCACTGCATTTTGTTACTGGCCAGAGGCTACTATTCACCTTATGAAGAGGTAAATCTGTCATGGGAAACCATGTCCAGGTGCTTTGGCTAATGCCTGGATTGCACCTGTGTCCCAGCCCCGTTGTCTGGCTCAAGTCAAGGCTGTTCTCTGGTGCTGGATGCACAGTATCTCACAACCCATCATGCAATGTCAGCCCTTCTATAGCATTTTTAACAGCCCAGCACAAAGGGCAGAGCTTCAGTCTTTCACCATATTGAAGTATCTTAGGCTTAAAAAGATTTTCCCTGATTTGTCTTGCATCCAAAATCAGTTGGAATGCTGGCTCAAAGTACAGATGAGATCTTTGAATGTGCTGGGCCACAAAAGGAAGGTCTGTTTCTGAAAAATACTTCCTTTTTCCTTTGACGATTTCCACTTATTTACCCATAAAATACCATTGATAATACAATTTCTTTACCAGACTCTTGGACAACTGGCATTGTCAAGTGCTTTGAGAGCTACGTGTTCAGTGTTGCAACTGAAGTCACTGAGGTTTCCTGAAGAACTGGATGTTCCCCCATGCAACTGCTCTGCAGGACTTTCTCATGTTGCTTTGCCAATGAAGCAACTGTTGAATCGAGGCCTTAGATTCACGTGGCTGATAGAAATAGGTTCATAAAAGACCTTACAGAGTAACACGGTTAGAAACAGTCTCATCAGAGTGACATGTATCAAAATTTAGCTTACTACTGTGCTAGAGCAGCAGTAAACAGACAGCTGTCTCCAGATATTGTCTGATTCAACTTGACACAGTGTGTATTTGTCCCAGTGGTATGCAGCTGAGACAAATGAAGTGTTAGGAAGACTGTCAGCCCAAACAAGTATTTAAGAGAGTTAACACAAAACACTGTTTTCCACCCAGCCATGTTATTTAGCCACCAAAGGATACCAAACCTCCTCTATTTTCTCCTATTCCCTGTGGCCCAGCATCAATCTGAAATAACAATTCTGTTGTCTGCAAAATAAATGAGCTGCAAAATGTCCTATATTGGAAGTCTCTGCATCTTCATTATGCTGATGCTGAGAGGAGGGGACCACTGACAGGGGTGCCAAAAGCTGCCTCAGTCCTGCTGCTGTAGTTCACCCATTAGACACTGTTGAGCAGCAGCCCATTGGGAGCTGCCCTGCTAAACTGCTGTCTTGGTCAGCCCAGTTAACACCCTGCTTGGGCCACAGCCTCTGTTCAGTGCTTTGGAAGAAGTAAAACATGTTCTATGATGCCCCTTCCATCCACACAGCCAAGGAAAGCAGAGATGCTTTCCTGACTCCCTCAGACTCCTAGAACATTATCTGATGAGACTTAAGACTGTGGCATAATTAGCTTGTTCTTACTGGCCATTGTTACTGATCTAGATGTTCAGGGACTGATGCCTCATGTTTCTCCCTTCACAGAATCCCCATGGCAGGGGTTAAGGTGAGGTTTCCAAGAGGGCAAATTTATCCCATTCCAATCTATTGCAGGGACTGTGAATATTAGAGACAATTATAATATGGACAGATAATGAGGCTGGGAACAGACTCTTCTGTCTATCTAATGCTGGCAGATAAAGCAAGAGTCTTGGGGCAGTGTAAAGCACTTAAACAAAACAGCCCTCACTTGGTAGGTCTGATTTTCTGTTTCTTCATGGAAATTCAAGTGTTTCCATGTGTGTCATACAAGTTACTTCCAAAGAATGCCATTCAAGATACAAGATTAATTCCAGGAGATTTATAAAATTATAACAATGTTGTGCACTTCTACAGGTAACTGAATCTGCAGGATTCAAAACCAAAAATAGCTAACAAAGCCTTAACCCCAGAAGATTACTATTTTCTGCCATAGGGAAGCAACCACTAAGATTCAGAATGAGCTGTCTTGAAATGTGCACACATTTCACATCTACTCACATGGTTTTGTGAACTGCTTAAAAGAACCCAGGATAACCACCTTTGGAAGCACTCTGCTTTGTCATACACCAAGAAGGCTATATGACATTTATAAACACGTTAGTGGTTGGACTTGATGATCTTCAAGGTCTTTTCCAACCTAGGTGATTCTGTGATTACGTAAAAACTAAATCTATTAGTAAGATCAATCAGGACACAAAACCATTTGTGGGTTAAATAAACAATGTTTGGGTTTTTTAATCCAATTCCTAGCACTTTCTGAACTGCAGAAACACCTAACCCATCCCACAATTGGTACTAGCTTGTTTTGTGCTAAAGCACCCACAGGTCCAGTGTGAAAGTGATTTGAGAGGACTGAAGATAAAGTTATCTCTAAAATTATTTCATCCTAAAAATGTTAAAGCAAGGTTGCATGCCAGATAAGAACAGCACAGATATTTAAGTAGGTTAGTGGGTCTGGTGAAGTGCTAAAAGTAACCTAGAGCAAAATCTGTCACCATGTCTCTTGAATAATTCTTCTATTCCACTCCTGAAACCCTTTAAAATAGAACTGGAGGAAAAGTGGTGGTTTTTTTTTTTCTTTTCATATTAGCAGTAGAATTCAGGGGCATTATGCCTAACTGGGCACTGTGTCTAATATGATGTAAGGTCTTGGTACTGCACTCAGACACACCTAGCCCCTACCTGCATGTGCACTCATTCACTGACTGCAAAATTCAGCTTTTTTTGAGCAAATATCACATCTCATTTGTTCTGCAAAGTGCCTTGCACAGTTTAGTTACATCAAATTTAACAAACATTTGGATTATATTGCTAGAAAGACATTATGTTCCAATTGGAGTCTAATACACTGTTGGTTGGCTACGAGGAAGTAAACTTTCTGTTTAGCTAAAATGTTGTTTTTCAGGTTTTTTGGTCATGTTTATTCCTGGACTTTTTATTTTTTGTTTGTTTGTAACTATGGCACACTGGATTCCTTGGACAGCTGCAAATCTGCTGTGCAATATATCAGATCACATTTTGTATTTTGCATCAGTGTAAGATATCTGCAGTTGCTACTGGTTATACTGAACCAAAAAGGTTTTAAAGGTAGTCTGGACAAAAGCTGTTTGCAGGAGTGGGCTAATCTTCTAATTTTTCTTAAGTAATTTCTAGGATTATTTGCTATTAAAATCTGATTTATTAGACTCACATTTTCAGTCTTCCTTAATCATCTGTTTCTCCTTTCTGACTCAAGTTAAGTCTTGCACTGTTGTTACCATTCCTCCTCTACTCGTTTCCCTTTTCTAATCCATGTCTGGCCATGACTGCAGGTGTTGATATGCCCTTCAGATTGGGTAACAGCTTCAATTTTAGGAACTTCATAAAACAATCTTTCTACACAAAGACTCCTGCTTAATTCAAGGCTAATTTTGCAAAGCAGTTATTTGGAAATGGAATGTGGATGTCCTGTCTGTCCCCTCCCTCTGCCTTTATTTTCCTATATTGGTAATGTTCTCTCTATTGTAAGCTAGATGGACTGCAGCAATGGGGTTTTTTAGCCATTAGGGGAAAGGAAATGATATATGGAGAGAATTCAAGTCCCTCCTCATTCCTAGAGAGTCTATCCAGAAAGTCAGTATGCTGAGCTCCATCCAAGTGTCATTTCCTGCTCAAAATTGGGAAGGGGAGCTGGGGGTGGGAGGAGAGATGGATACATAACATTAAATTGCTGCTTCTGATTAACAGCAACACTCTGCAAATGGTTTTACAGTATTGCTTTGAACAACTGAACCTCTGCAGCCCAAGCATGTGTGGAAATCCACTGATGAAAGAGCTATTTATACATCTGTTTTGTATAGTGGGCAAAAATGAAGTGATTTGGATGATGGCAAAGTGCCTTGGAGATTACTCAAGAGTTTCTGATAACTTTGTACATCCAACCTTCCACATGCCCAGAGAGCAGAGTTACAAGCTCCTGGTATTGTAACTATTTTAGCACTTTGAATCTTTACACAAAGCCATCTCCTACAGATAACAAATTGGGCAGACTTCCACTATTTTTATATCTATATAAAAACCTCTCAAAATCACTCCTTCAAAAGATGATCCCATGATTTTCATTTCACATTGCAATGCAGATTGAGAAAGACATGAAATAAAGCAAAATGCTTCCTTGCTATACCACCTCTTTTGTTGAGTTTATAGATGCAACCCAACCTCTTCTGCAGTGAAATCAGTGCCATTCATTTTGTTTTTAGCCTGTCAGTCCACTGAACCTCCCTTCCTGATGGATGGTTTATGCATCGCTTCTGGATTTAGCCCATTGCTTTATTTTAAAGGATTAGCACAACATTTTAGTGTGGCCAAGCAAGTTCTGCTTAGGAACTCAGAATTAACAGGATTTTTCTCCACCCTGCTTTAATTTTTCCCTCCTCTCCTCATCCATTTAAATTCCAACTTCACTTCCCTCCCACTAATGACACTCCCTAGGGCAGTGGGTCAACTGCAACCTGGAAACAGGCCATGGCTCTTCC
>NW_009954140.1:3762455-3771364 GCF_000747805.2 Chaetura pelagica
TCAGAAACAGGACTGGAATCCAGTGACCCTTATTCCATATGAAGAGCTACAGAACTCAAGGCAAATCGGTTCTTTCTGCGCTGTCTACATGCTGAGTTTTTGCCCAGTTCCTATCAGTGCCATGGATCAATGAGGAGGAAGTTTTTTCCCCCAAACACCATGAACAAATTTGCACACTTGTAGCTTGAATGTTCTTCTGAAAACTGTTTTTTCTGGATTTTGCAACTGGGTTGTGCACATCCCTCCCAACCTGAGGAGGGGTCACCTAATTCCCTCTTAGACTTTTCTCCTAACACCTTCCCCTGGAGATGGGTCAAGCTGAAGTTTTTAACTCAGAGCAGAGGGTTAATGTGTTTCCTGTTAGGTTTTAAGGGAGAGTCACAAGATTTTCCTCTATAGGCCAAATATCACCAGTCACAATTAACCTTCACTAACTACTTCTGTTTTGAACAGTACTTTTTCCCCAGGTTGTACACACTCTCAAAGTTTGGACCTGTGCTGAAAGGTTATGTTGTATCTTATGACAAAAGAGATTCAACACTTCTGGAATAATTCAGCAAAAAGATAATTGTGACCAGAAGTGCCATGGGTTAACAAGTGGAATGGACATCAGGATTCCCAGGCTCCAGGTTAATTCTGTCAGCTACTTTCTGAATGTCTGTGGATAACTTTCTTGTATCTCAGTTTGCTCTGCTGCAAAATAGATATAGAAACAGGAGAGATCTGTAAAATATTGTTGGCTAGTGAATTCCTTTTCCTGTAAACTTACAGCTGTTCTTTTTTGCTGATGTACCACTGCAGTTCTGTGCATTTTAAATCATTCCATATAGAGTAGCAGGAAGCAGCTTTAAGAAACTATTTCAGTCTAAATCATAGGGAAATGAAGAATACATTTATCATAATTTAAAAATGTCGAGCTTTTCCACAACTGAAACTGTTCTTCCTGTGGTGGAAAGTGAACAGACACGCTATTGAACAAGAGGGCTGCAAAGCTTCTGCTCTCCTTTCAGAGCCCAGCACCTTGGAAGCAGCAAGTGGAAGCAATCACACAGCAGCATCTGCCAGCATCAGGATTTCAGAGGTGGTTACATTTGCGGGGATCCTAGACTGAAATCTTGCCATCACTCCACAGATAAAATAGCATTAGCAACAACTGCATTCCAAGCCAGTTGATGTCAGCAGGAGTCAATTATTGTTGCTCTCAGCACAGAGGAGTTGGCAGACTGACACATAGGCCACCAGACATTTATTCTAGCCCTTACCCTGGATTAGGCATTTACCAAATAGAAGCCAGCTCTGATATCTGGCTGTGAAACACAAAAAAAAAAAACCAACCAAAACCCAGTCAACAAATCAAGAACCAGCAGCAAGAATGATTCTTCTCTCCCTTTTTGCTTCTACCACTTTTTGAGCTAGAGACACAGCCTGGTGGGTGACTGTGATTCCAACCTCAGAAATAGTTTGCATTTTCTTAGAATGAGGAGTGACTCACCCCAGTCACTTACTCATGATCATTGTAGATTCTTGCTTGTGGAAATACACGCTGCCAAGTACAGGGCTCATTGGTGGACAGGCTGAACACATTTTTCTTGGATAAAAACAAAGTCTTGGTCCCCAGAAAGTTGATTAATAAGCCACTGAGCTGTCAGGCATCTAGAGAAGGATATGCAGTGTTCTATTATTAACTCAATATATTAGATAATTCTGAATCAAATTATTCAGGAACAAAAAAAATAGAGATAACACTATTCAACAAGCATTTTGCACTCCCATCCCCTTTACTAAATTCTGAGACAGAAAAGTCAAATTAACTGCATACGTGCCAAAAAGCTATGAAAGCAAAGAACTGTGGTTTAAAGTAACAGCACCCCAAGATACCACTTTTGAAAGATTATCCCCTATCTTCAGTATTTAGTCTGCTTAAATACTCGGAAGTTGGCGTATAAATGTTTTATGCAACCACAAGGGATGGCCCGATGGATTTTATCCATTTTCTTAATACGAAAGTAAAGTACCTCGTGCTCGAGTGGTCCAGGCTGGGTGAACCTCAGCAGCAGCACAGGAGGCGGTGCGGTTGCCTGCAGCGCCCTCTACCGGAAGATGCAATATCTGACAGTTAGAAAACTACAATCACTGCAGAATTCTTAATTGTCCTTATAAACCCACAAACTTGAAGTAGGTGGAACCAATGATTCCACATATGGAGGGTAAATTTGCATAATTGTTTTTGGGTAGGTTAGTATTTTCGGGTCTCTACAGACAGTTGCACAGAAAATAATGATTTTGTAACTGATGTTGCAAGTTTGGTGACAAAGCAAAGGGCACAAGAAGCTTCTCTGCAGCTGCATAAAAGCCCTGTCTGGGTTTTTTTTCCCTCCAGAACATTAAAGGCTTTAGCATTGCCAGGCATATGGTTCTTCCCACTTCTACTAAGATAATACCAGAATCTGGTCCTAAGGCTGTTGCAGTATCTGTGGTGGCAGACTTGGGTTCTTCTCAGCCTGGGACTGCCTACAGCTTCTTCTGCAGGAGCTGGGTGCCACCTGCAGCCTCTCCCAACAGCACAAGGAACACACTGCAGCCACAGCTCAGTCTCACCCTGCACAGGGCAGTACAGGCAGAGACAGGTTAGTAACACATCAGCTTCTCAATCAGAAGATGCAACAGGGTTACACTCCACCTGAGTCCTTAAAGACTCCAATAGTAACACATTACTTGCTGCAGTTTTGTTTTGGGGTAAAGAAAAAACAGTTGAAGCAGTACAGTCAGAAGGATGAAGCCATCACTGATGAGTTCAGGATACTGTGAGTTTTGCAAGGCAATATCTTTTGAGATTGATAAGATCTGAATGCCCCATTGACACACCAGTGAGGGCAATGAGTCTCCCCAGCCACGTTGTGAGCTGGGGGGAGCTCATGGCTTAAAGAGCCCAGTAGAAGCTGATGTGACTGCTCTGCAGGTAACACCACTGCTGCCAATCATAAGGAGATAGGGCTGTATACACAGACAAGTGTTACCATGACCACCATCCAGCAGTACCTAAATCTATGGTAACTCAGAATTGCCTACACTTCCAGATAAAGCTGGAAACAAGACTACAGCTCTTCCCCCCCACTACCTCACTCCCCAAAACCCTGCCCTGCATAACCACCTTTATAGACAGAGCAGGTAGCTATAAAAACTTAAGAATCAAAGGAAGAGAATCCAAGATGTCTTCATTTTTGTTCTCTAGAGCACGCAATTGCTTCAAAGCATTTCCTATACTCATGTTTTGTGAGAAGCCTGTATTGCCAACTTGCATTCTTATCCCTGACAGGTACAAAACGGACTACAGAGGAAGCTGCACTGAGGGCAGAGCCCCTTGCCTTCTGACAGGCACCTTCCCTGCCCCACTCCTGCCTTCTCACCACCACAGAAGCCCACTACGCACAGCAAGCTGGTTTAAAACTACCATCTTCAGAATTGAATCTTCCATGGTTTAGACCTGCATTCTTGCATTCATACTGTTTTTAAGGTATACTTACTAAAAAGTCAGCTTTTAAGAGAGCAATTGACACAGTTCAATGTGATGTATTGATAGAACTTTATTGACATTTAAGAATAAAACCTCTTTAAAAGCCTACTAGTGTATTGATTTCAGCAATAGGTAATGTAGAACATTAGGAAGAGGTTTGCAGATTAGGGGCTCATGTTTGAGAAGCCTATATTGCCCACTTGCCTTCTTATCCCTGACAGGTACAGCAAGAGCCAGGGAAAGAACAAGTATTTACAACAAGTATCTCTCAGAAAGAATTATGTTTACAGTTAAAAATTCACTTAACATGTACAGTTTTGAACAGTTCAAGTATGTTTCAGTTGGACAAAGTGCTACAGGTCACATATAAAAACACAGAAAAAACAAAGAGGAACTGTTAAGACAAAGAGGTGGCAGCCATTTGTGTGCCAAACAACTTTTAGGTGGCTGCAGTATATGCAAAAATCTAGAAGTTAAAAGTATCTGGAGCATTGCCCTGAATTTGGAAAGTGTAGCTGGCAGCAGTGGATTCTGGTACAACATTTTGGTCTTCTTCCTCCTAGAAGAGAAAAAGAGTTTTGAAAGAGGAGCAGTGTTTTGACCTAGCAGTCAATGCTAGAATGCAAAATAAGGGTGGAAAAAAGATCCTGCAGCCACTTACTTCTGCTGAGAAGTATTTCTCAATCAAGGTGGATGAGGCTTTGTACACTTGTTCATTTTCATGTGATTGAAGAGCTTCAATTTTGTCTAGACCACCACACTCCTCAATCATGAGGCAGAGTTTTTCAGTCTCATTAATCTTCTCAGCAGCCTGCAAGAGACAAGCATGGAATAACCTCAAAAAAAACCACATAGCACTAACTACTGGATAACCATTAGCATCACCTTGGACAATGATTGAGTACACTGCATCCACTTACCAAGAAGATATTGGAAACAGCATCCAGAATAACTAGAACAGTTTTGCTGTCTTTAGCTGAGAGAAGATTCAGCAGAGGTTCAACAACCCCAGCCTGAACGAGATAGACAATCTGGTCAATGGTTCCTCCACTTGTGTAGTTAGTCACAGCCCACACAGCTTCCTTTTGAGATTTGAAATCCCCCTGTGAAGGTAAAAAGGAGAGTATTTGAACACAGATGGTAGCAGTAATAGCAAAAGCCTCAACATAGTGAATAGCTGTTGCTTACCTTCCTCAGAATACCAATGAGATAAGGCACAAGCCCATGGTCTACAACTCTCTGAATCTGATCCTGACGTCCAGCAGTGATGTTGGACATTGTCCATGCTGCCTCTTTCTGGATGTTGCTTTTATGATGAGAAAGGAGGCTTGGAAAGACAGATAGTGCTCCCGAGTCAATAACAATCTGTGTCTGCTCATCAGTACCAGTGACAATATTTCCTATGGCTCTTAATGATGGAGTCTGAAAAAAAAAACCCAAAGTATTCTCAGGAAAGCTGTATCATCTAATCTGTGCTTGAACAAATACAGCCATACTTTATGCTTCTCTTCTCTAGCTTTCCCAGATAACAGCATGCTCTATGTACTGATGAGTTTGAAGCTCCTCACTAGCATTACATAAGCAGATATTAGGCATGCTAAGATCTCACACCATCACACCACCTGCATGTCTAACAGCTTACCATTATGGGCAGTTCACTACATCCCAGGAGTTTCACAAGTTGTGGCACCAATCCAGTTTTCACTACAACTTCTATCCTGTCATTAGAACCATCTGTTAGATAGGAAAGTGCCCAGCACGTGTCTGCCAACACCTCATGGTCATCATGGTGCAAGAGCCGAACAAGGGTTGGAAGAATCTGCTCAATAGCTTCTATGGGTGGTGCAGGATTCTTGTTACGACACAGGTTTGAGAGGGTCCAGGTCACATTGCGTAAATATCCAGACTGCAAGAATTTAAATAAATGGTTAGCAACTGTTTAGTTACTTGACCTCTTTAGCTCACTTATTAGTAAACTAACTTGAATCATACTGCACACTTACAGCCAGAGAAGAGAGGTCAGGAACAGCCAATAGACTCAGCAGTGGCTCAATTGCACCAAATTTAATAACCAGATCTCTATAGGCAGAACCATCCCCTGACAAAACAAGAAAACCAGCCAGGTGAAGACCAGAACAGAGGGACACATGCATACAGAATCAGTGTTAGAGGATGAATTCTGCTGCTGGAGGGTTAGTTAAAAGTTTTTGTAAGGCACAGCTGCTAGAAACAAGAAGACAGTCATTAGCTGTAGTCTTTTGACCAGTTGTGTTTTGTTCTGTAAGAATGGGATTCAACATTGGCAGATCAAGTCACCTTGAAAGGTGTGTGAGCAGCTTCCATATATAGTACTGTCACATCAGTAAGTGGCTGTCTCAACACAAGGAATATTGGCTATCACATCCACAATTATGTAAGCCAGCTGTTTCCTCCCTTCCTCCTTCTAGTCAGAGTACAGATAAATCACAAAAACCTCCAGTGAAACATGTGGAAAGCCAAGTATTCTAACATGGTCATATAGCTCCATGAAAACTGAAATGAAATACTTAAGCAAACCATGTAACACAATCCACAGGTTGCCAGGTATTGCATGAGACACCTGAAGGTAAGCATCAGTCCACAACACTCTTCACTTGCAAAGCATTAGAGCTGAGTTCCCACAAAGCTCAGCATACTGCAGAACATGTCAGTAGAAATGTCCTCCTATTTTAAATAAAGGAGTAGGTTTGAAAGAGTTATGGAGCATATTGACATACCTGCAATATTTCCTAACGCCCACACAGCCTGTTCACTGATGTGAGTATGGGGAGAGGCCAGGAGTGAAATAAAGGCTGGAATAGCCCCTCCATCTACCACTGCCTTGGTTTGTTCTGAGGTGCCAGAAGCAATGTTGGTAAGTGCCCAGGCAGATTCAAACTGAATGGGACTGCAGTCTGCTCTGCCCAAGAAGGAGACAAATTTTGGAATCAAACCAGCCCGAATTATGTTGTCTATGGGAGGCTGCTTCTCTCTTGAGAGGAGTTTCCTAAAGAGGAAAGCAAACAAAGCATTATTTTTGCATGCAGAGATCTAAACAACAGATTAAACTGTCTAAAAAGACTTATGTTAAAAAAAATAAAAGTTTTAGCACTGCCTTAGCATTCAGAGAAGTCAACCTAATGCAACGTGGAGAGATACAGACAAGGTGAACACTAGCTTCCTAAACCTCTGTTAACATTGTTTTTGGCTTGTCTTCACCACATGAGAGGTTCTGTTCAGACTCCGAAATAAAGCAGACCTGCAGGAGTCATAGCACATCTGAATTGCTAGAGGCCTCTCAGCAGGCAGAAGGCTAATGACTGCCAGAGGCAGCACTGCAGCAATATACAAACTTGCTAAAGGCAATTTTAGATTTGGAAGGAAAAAATGAATTTTTCATTCTTCAAACCCCAGTTATCTTACAGCTCATGTTATTTCAAGGTAGATCACTGCACTCAAATAATGTAGTAAGTGTTAACACAGTTTAATGATCTTATTTTATTGTAATAATGAGATTATTATCACTGCTACAACTCTAAGATGGACTAGTGGTATTATTCTGTCACCTCAAAACCACTGGAAAAAAATAGTACTTCCTAGTAAAGAGTTCAGGCACTTTAAGCATTCAGAAGCCCCAGAGTTGCAATAAAATGATGACTAAGTTCAGTAAAACTAAACATTGCATATAAGGCTGACTTGGGTGTCTGTTGAAACAGTGTCTGATGAGAAGAACCATAATAGCTCCCATGAGCAGCCAGTTCTTTTATCTTTCTAGTTACTGGCTTGCACAGCTGGACTGGTTACCTCTGAGCTCCTTACCTGGCAGCTTGAGTAGCCTGTAGCTGCAGCTCCATATTATTACTATTAACTCCTTTGACTATTTCTTCGACTGACCAGTGTGCTGAAACCTGTACAATGAAAAGCCATATGAACACTTTGTTGGGAGAGGCACATGTCTTCATGACCACAAAGGTCTTCTAGACAACACTATAAGCAGACCTCAATTTATTTTATTAAAATCATCTTCCTTTATTAAAATATACCACTAGATGATACTCCAAAACCTCATCAGCTGCAGTTTTCTTGCACGTCTTCATGACCACAAAGGTCTTTTAGACAACACTATAAGCAGACCTCAGTTTATTTTATTAAAATAATCTTCCTTTATACTCCAAAACCTCATCAGCTGCAGTTTTCTCTGCACTTATCTGACTACTGAAAGCTTCCTTCATCAAGCACTTCACACTAGGCTTAAGCACAACTGCCTAGGATATGTTTTAAGGGTATTGTCCATTAGATCTGGTAGTACAGACATAAGCTGGTCATGTGTATGTAGTAATGCTGATCCTGCACAAGAAGGGATTCCTACTACTGCAGTTGCATGAGCTCATGTTGCAAGACCACCAAGCTTCATAGAACCATAGGAGTTGGAAAGCTTGCCTGTTCTGAGCACTCTCACCTGATTGCTCCTGTTTTCCTGAAGGGGAGAAGTAGCATCATCTGGTAAAGTGCTAACATTTCTTCTTTTAAGCATCTGGTCATCTTTCTTAGCTTTTCTCAGCTCTACATTCACTTCAATACGCCGCCTTCTCATTTCCTGGAGGGTACACACACACTCAGAGTAAGTTCTTGGCTTTTACAGCTAATTTTTAAAGACATGATGGATACTTAAAATAGTATTTGCATGGAAAATACTCACTGTAGTATCCTTTCCTTTGTTCTTGAATCTGTTCAATCGACCCGCATTGGCATTTTCATTGGTAGACATCTTGCTTATTAGATTTTGAGAAACAGATGAAAACAAGCCTGAAAAGACAGCAAACAGTAAACAGCAAGATTAGTCCACAAGAGTTAAAATCTGGGATCAGTACTCGAGAACAAGACACTTCTCCATTTTAGACACAAGAATGGGTTCTGTCACGACTGAAAATACCAGTACGGTAACAGCTGCCTCTTTAAATGTCTATGCATTAGAGCAAGCTCTAGCACTGACAAGAGCAGCAAACGCCTGTGCGCCGCGTTTTACGACACTTCCAGGCACAAACATGATCAGAACCACTGCTTGTAGGATTAAGAGTGGTCTTTCTTCCCAGACAGCACACACACATATCTTAAATACTATTTTCACGGTGCCATAGAACCATATTACACAGACACCCAGTCCTACCCCCCACCCCCTTTGCTGGGAGCAGGGAGATCTCGCAAGCCAGGAAGGCTCTGTGCTGGTGCAGCTATTCTGGTAACCAGGCAGGCACCCCTGCACCTTGCCCAGCTGCCAAGTAACCTCCTGCATAAGGACCGGCTCCATTTATCCCACAGCCCGCGCTGGGACCTGGAGGCACAGAGACCCCCAGGAGCTCAGCACAAAGCCGTTCTC
>NW_009954140.1:3771791-3772039 GCF_000747805.2 Chaetura pelagica
TTGGCCGGTTCGAGCCATAGCAGCCCGCGATTGGCCGGTTTGAAAGGCCGCGGCGCATGCTGGGAGGTTTAGTCTCTCGGGGGGCGGCCCTGAGGGGGCCCGGGGGGCTTTGCGCCCCTGCGTGGGTGAGAACAGGGGGGCTCTCCACGTTCTTGAGCCGTTCAAGGCAGTAACGTGTCATTTCCTCACGTACAACCTAATTTCCACCTCACCACAGGCTTTTCTTGAGACTCCCTGTGTTCTCAAAA
>NW_009954140.1:3772072-3773745 GCF_000747805.2 Chaetura pelagica
ATTTGATGTTGCGACTTAAAGCAATTCAACAGCAATTGGGGCAAATCAAAATTAAGTCATACGGAATAACGAACAAAGTGTGCCTGCCCCTGTGGCGTGCTGAGAAGTTTGACAAATTTGGGGTTGTTTTAGGCGAGTTTGGCCCTTGTTCTGGGTTTGTGTGTCAGCATTTGCAAGGCTGACTTTCCAACTAACTAGTCTCAGGGTGTTACCCCCGTACAGCATTAGTGTTGCTTGTTGAGAGGCCAAAGTGACTGATGTTGCTGCTTATAGAATCATCATAGAACGGTGAAGGCTGGAAGGGACCTCACAGATCACCAGGTTCCAACCTCCCAGCCATGGGCAGGGACGCCTTGCACCAGACCAGGCTGCACAAGCCTCATCCAACCTGCCCCTCCAGGGAAGGGCATCAACAACCTCCCTGGGCAACGTGTTCCAGTGCCCTCCTGCCCTCATGATGAGGAATTTCTTCCTGATATCTAACCTAAATCTCCCCTCTCTCAGTTGAAAACTATCACCCTTGTCCCATCACTGCCTTCCCTGATGAAAAGCCCCTCCCCAGGTTTCCTGTAGCCCCTTCAGGCACTGGAAGGTTCTCTAAGGTCTCACCCGAGCCTTCTCTTCCCCAGGCTGAACACCCCAACTCTCTCAGCCTGTCATCACAGCAGAGCTGCTCCAGCCCTCTGATCATCTTGGTGGCCTCCTCTGGCCCCAACAGCCTCATGCCTTTCCTGTGCTGCAGGACCAGAGCAGAGAAGAGGGGCAGAATCACCTCCCTGTGCTTCTTCTGGTGCAGCCCAGGTCACAATTGGCCCACTGGTCTGCGAGAACACCCTGGTGGCTCATGTCCAGCTCCTCATCTACCCCCACCCCCAAGTCCTTCTCCTCAGGGCTGCTCTCCAGCCCTTCTCCCCCCAGCCTGGATTGGTGCCTGGGGCTGCGCTGACCCAGGTGCAGGACCCTGCACTTGGCCTTGTTGAACTTCATGAGGTTGACCCTGGGCACCTCTCCAGCCTGTCCAGGCCCCTCTGGATGGATCCCTCCCCGCTGGGGTGTCAGCCACACCTCACAGCTTGGCATGGTCAGCAAACTTGCTGAGGATACACTCAGTCCCACTGTCCATGCCTCCAACAAAGACGTTGCACAGCAGCGGTCCCAGCACTGACCCCTGGGAACACCACTCCTCACTCGCCTCCGCTGGGACCCTGAGCCTCCAGCCCAGCTCCAGCACAGCCCTCCAGCCAGTCACGGATCCACCGAGCGCTCCAGCTGTCAAATCCATGTCTGGTCAGTTTGGAGACCAGGACGTCGTGTGGGACCGTGTCAAACGCCTTGCACCACTCCAGGCAGACGACATCTATCACCCGCCACTATCCACCATCTCTGCAGCCTTGTCTTAGGCCACCAAATCGGTTGGGCACGATTAGTGAAGCCACGTTGGCCGCCTCTTGTGCCCTTTGTTCTACCCCTGCCGCCCGGTGGCGCCGCTCGGGCCCTTCAGGCAGCTTTGCACCTGTGCAGCGGCTGCCAGGGACACTGCGCCTTTCCCACCCTCCACCCGGAAGGTCTGGAGGTGCTGCAGGCAGAGGTGGGAGGTCTCGAAGGGCTGTTCCCAGCGCAGGACGGAGGGCCGGGAGCAGGAGGCGGGCCGGCCGGGCCCCGCCGGGCTGAGG
>NW_009954140.1:3774140-3777645 GCF_000747805.2 Chaetura pelagica
GGTGTGCGGGGGACATCGCCGTGTCCCGGCCGGGCAGCACCTCCCGCGGGCAGCACCTCCCGCAGCCCCGGCCCGTCCCGCCTCCCTCCCCGCGCCCAGCGCAGCCGCTCGGCCCCGCGTTCCTCGGGTCTGTGACTCCTGCTTGGGAAGTTTCCCCCTCTGCGCTGCTGCTGATCGGGCTGCGGCTTCTGGAACGGTAGGAACACTCCAGCCGCTGCTGCTGCCCTTTTCAGGATCCAAGGAAAGGCTCTGGAGAAACCCGCGCAGACAGACACGGCCCGGGCTGAGTTACTCGGGCAGCTGATTCCCACAGAAGCCTCCCGGGCGGACAGGGCTGAACCCTCGGCGTCCTTCCCCGAGTGGCAGGCGAGGTACCTGTGAGCTCCCCTCTGCCTCACCCTTGCATTCCTGTTTCCAGGACTTGGGATGCTGTTCAGAGTCACAGAGGAATGGTAGGATTCAGAAATGCTGCGGTAAAACCCTAACAGACTGAGTTACAGATGTGTTACAAATGAATTTATTTTGCATACTATTCTGGCTTATTTTCTGTCTCCACCTTTGAGATAAAGCCCTCTACTTAAAAAACTTTTATTAAACTGCCTAATTAAGGCAATACAAAACAAAGTGTTTAAACTAGGCAGTAGCTGGACCACAGATTTTCTGCTGGGGATGTTTCAGGAGCTGGGCTATAGTGCTTTTATAGGGCTTAACATTTGTTTGTCATACCTTAAAGGCCTCAATGAGTCCACCAACTTTCATTACAGCAGCAGCTAGTGAGATAATCTGTCACAATGGAAATCTTGTCTTGCAATAAGGTCACCCATTTTAGCTTGGAACACAACAATAAGCCTGCTTAATTCAGTAAGCCACACCAGAGTTGGCTTTGTGTGTGAAAAAGTGCAGAGTTCTTCATGTTAGCAAATACAGATTTAAAAATAAAGCAGAGCTTTCACTTGGACTGGGCAGTGACTACTGCATTTTTCAATCTGAAAATAATCCCTGGAAAGGGTTCCTTAAATTAAAAGTGGAACTGGAGGTGGCCAGAAATACCTCAGTAAGTGCCATGGTGATGCTGAATGGCAGAGGTGGTGCATGTTCCATCATCCACCAGGTGCACTGACACTGTAGTTCCCCACACCCAGGAAAACAGGATTTGTTCTGTACCATTTTCTCTACAAAATTCCCCAGGAAACAAGACCCTCCCTTAAAACAAAAGCTGTTGCTAACAACGTGGATCATTCTGCAGAAGCACAGGTGTCTGTGGGCAGTAGAGGTGTGTCCATAAGGGCAGGGGGGTCTGTGCACACTCCCCCCAGGCAGGGGGAGAGGGAGGCCAGCAGGGACAGCAGCAGCTTGGTCCTGCTCCAGTGGGTTGTCCAGTGAGTGATTCCTGCTTCCCCTAAGGCTGCCTCTCATTAGCATGAATCGAGGGGAGGGCATAAAAGACTCCAGTTCATTTTGTGTCTGGAAAAACTTTACTTCAAAATGACAAGCCCAGTGTTCTGGCTCCTCTGCTTTGTCATGAGATCATCTTCCAGCTCAGTGGCCGGTAAGTCTGTGAACGTTCCAGGCGGGTTGGGGCACCTTTGCCTTTGGTAGCAGGGGAGGCTAAAAATGCTCTGCTGCAAAGTCTTGCCCGAGCAGCCCTCTTCAGCAAGCAGTAGCAATAATGATGGAAGGGCTCAAGAAAGAAACATTTCAACATGTTTGTGGGATGGGAATGTCCATTGCAATAGCCGATTTCCAGCACTGGAAAGAGGAGCACCTGCCAAGGGCAGGCAGCTGGCTGCTGCCCCGAGCCCTGCTGGCCAGCAGGCAGCTCCTCAGGACTTGCTTCTGCCTCTGGGGTTTTGTATTTGTATCTGACCTTTCCCTTTTGGTCTCCTTCCCCTCACTTGTGAACTCGAGGTTTCTAATTTATTTCAACACACTCTGTGCTTGCAGCAAGCTGTCCTAAACTGATTATTTTGGGTTTTTTTAGTACCTCATTGGTAGTACAGGAACTAGATATACATCTATTCTGTTGGGAAGGTGATATCCAGGAGCTGATTATGGTGTGGTTGTATTTCTTAGGTTGCAGGAGCTAGACAGGAATATGCTGGTGTAGGGGAATGAATCTCAAGGTCCTAAACAGATTGAGTAAATGAACTATTTCTTGTTACAACCCATGACTGGGAAGGCATGATAAACTGGTAGAAACATATACTCATAAAACCAAGTCCAAAACACCTGTTCAGAGTTCACAACTTCATATTGAACCATCTCCAAAACACTCTTGCCTATTGCTTTCTTTAGCTTGGACTTCTTCCACCCGCTTCTTCATGGACATTCTTTTGACTTTACGTGTGGCCAGCCCAAATATCAGGGAATCTTTCCCATGACAGCAGCTGGTGAGAGCAAAGGGGGAGAAGTGGCAAGGTCAGCAGTTGAGTCAGTTATAGAAGATAAACCAGGACGTTGTTCATCTCTGTATGTGAAATATCTCTTTTCACAGGAGGAGTTAGGATCAGCCTCCTACACGATGCTGACCACAGGCAGTGAACACCCAGACAGCGGCTGTGTGTGGGTGAACTGTTTGAAAACTCTGCTGGATAACTAAAGGCAGGCAGGGAAGGACTAAAGCAAAGGGAAAATGAGCTGCAAGAGGAAACTGCTCTCTTCCCAGGCTAAATGGAAAGTAATTTTGCTTTGTGAGGTCCAAGTGATCAAGGGGAAGGTTTAAACCAAGGCCTAGGTGACTGTCCAGCTTGTGTGAACAATGTCCTTAAGCTTTTTGCACTAGACTCCCAGACAATCCATCTCATTCTCAACCCTTGTCCTCTCTACTTAAGAAAAGCCTGGAAAGAATTGTTACTCTGCAGCCTGGCTACCAGACTATGGTACTACTGTGATACAGCCACAAACATACAGCTATCCTACAACTGCACAACTCTGTAGTGCCAAAGTCAGAGATCGAAAACTCTGGATAAAGATCTTTTCAGTAGCATATGAAGCCCAGAGCTGCTGAAGAGTCCAGATGACATTGTCATTAAGGCATCCCATGGATGGGAAAACCAAATAGTTCTACTGTCATGGTCTTTTAAACAAGCATCCCAAATGGCAATGGGAACCTTGTTTCCTCAGATGTTCCCTGGAGATTCAGGCTTTTGAGAAAAGGGTTTGTTTATAAGGCATATTTTTAATTTGCAACAATAATAAAGTAAAAATGCAAATCTCCTGTGTTTTGCTCACACAGCTGCAGTCTCTGTACTGGGCCTTTCATGTCTGAGTACAGAAGAGAGGATCTCTACTATATTTAATCTGTTGAACTATAATTTATATTATCATATTGCTGAAGGCATCACCTACAGACTAGAGCCTAAAAACTGCCAGGCACTTCCCGCTCAGAAACTTATGGAATAAAAAAATTAAATGCTGATGTGCTCTCCTTTTTTTTTTGTATGTAGAATCCCTGCCCTATGCTGAGAAACCCAGTGGGACTCTCAGCAAAGATGCTTATGGTTCA
>NW_009954140.1:3777723-3819732 GCF_000747805.2 Chaetura pelagica
GCAGGTGGCCAAGTCAAACTGCCAGCCTGGGGCAGTGCCAGGGAGAATCGCACGGAACGCTGGCTCCTGCCTCCCGGCCACCTGCAGTGGCCAAAGCCTCCTGAGATCATCTCCCTCTCACCTGACAAAAAGAAACGCACCAAACCTTCTCTGGAAAACAGCACAGGGCTGAGGAAACACCTCGCCCTGTCCCTGGAGAGCCCAGCTGAGGGATCTTCTCCTGCCTCCTTGGACTTCAACCAGGCCAGCAGAAAGCCGGTGGATCGGCGGCTGGCAGAGGCTGCCAACAGCGTGTCTGCTCACCTGCTCCACCCAGCAGCTTCCTACCTCAAGGTGACATCCTTGGTGGAGGATCATCCTTTTCCAGCCTCTGGAGCAGTGGAATCTGAAGATCCTAACACACTGGATCACTTCAACCGACCTGGGAAGATAATCCCTGCTAAAGGTACTTATCACTTCCAAAAGATCACCAAGCCCTCCTGGGTCACCAACCGCCAGCCATCCAGCCTGCTCCACCACCTCAGCACGCTGAAGAAAGGTAAGGGGATAGACTGCTCTGGCCAGGAATATTCCAAAGGCTGGGTGCCCTAATTTGGATGAAATATCCAAAAGGGCCTGTTGCTGTCCCTCAGTCTGTGTCCATGTCCTAGATGGTGATGAGGAGAAGGCATGTCTGGCTGAGTGCAGGAAAGAGAGGGATGAAGCAGAGGCCTTTTGCGCCAGTGAGTTCGGTGAGTTGTGTCCTCCATGAACCACACACACACAAGCAGGCACCTCCTTTCTTCATCTCTACTGACATTCACTTCTGCTTTTAAGAGACTGTTCCACAGAGCATGTTGGATAATTACTCAGTACACTAAAAGGACTCATCGCAGCTCTTTATAACTGCACTACCACAAACAGTACCAAGTCTTACAGACTTGTATGACCCTTATCCTCCCTTGGGCTAATACTGCTCTTTTCCCTTTGCTCTACTTTTCACTCCTGGGAGGAAGACAATGTTCTTGCTGCTGGTCTATAGAACTGAAAAGACCAGTTGTTTAGGTACTTTAAGAGTAAACATTTTAGCCATGTTACTTACCTCCTACTATTTAGAGTAAGTTTGTGAGTTTGGGGGCTCAAGTTTCCAATAAAAATAAAATGTTGACCAAACAAAACTGTGATCCTCTCTGTATGGAGGATTCTCCTTGAAGTTCCTTAGGACTTGTGTCCAAGTTTATGTAGCTAAAGATAGTTAATAACCTGTCATTTTTGTAGTGAGTGTTTAAGAGCAAGTATTTTCTGACTGAAATCTTGCCTTGTGCTTACGAAGTTGTGAAATAGATACCAGCTTTTTCTCACAGGATTTTAGGAGATAAGCAAAATACATGTCTAGTGGTAACAGATGTTTCCATTTGTAGAATATAAACACATTAGGGGACATCTGTTTTCTCTAAATGGAGAAGTCAGGAAGTGCTTTCTACAAATGCCATACTCGGTTTTTTACCACTCTCATGTGTCCCTGTCACACATGGTCTTTAGAGGAACCTTTGTGTATTTCATCTTTTACACTGAAAACATCCGAGCAACACACCAGCCAAGGTTCCACTGCAGGGATCAGAGAGAGCTTTTCATTTCTTTACACTTACAGAGCAGCACCAATGACTGAGGCAGGTGTAGAACCAGCTGTAGAAGTCCTGTCTGACTTACCTGCCTGAGGTGTTTGTTGTATTCTGATTGCTGCAGTCAGCTCAGCTCTTGTCCAAACCAGAAGCTGAGTGGAGAGCATGAAGGGACAGTCTGACGGCACAGCATGGCCAACTTGGTGCCCTGGCCTCCTGGTTAAAGGGCCTTTCCTTGGAACAGCTGAAGTGTTTTATTGTCAGGTTAGCTCTGGACTTCACTGTGAAGTTTTAAAGTTGAAAATTTTGTTTGTTGTTAGGTAAATATCGACTTTTTATCTATCAGGATGGAAAGAAAGCAGGGCTAAAAAATCACGTTCTTTTAAAGCATTTTATAAACTTGACTCGGAAACATCTCAGATCTGTGAAGTGCAAGGTTAGTTAACTCAGCCAAAAACTAAGGTGATGAGCAACCTGGTCTAGCTGGAGATGTCCCTGCCCATGCAGAGGGGTTGGAACTGGATGATCTTTAAGGTCTCTTCCAACCCAAACCATTCTCTGGTTCTACAATTCTATGAAATATCATTATTTGAAGCAACTCCTGCTTCCAAGACTGCCCCCCTGCTAAGCCAAATAATTGCTGCTGACACTTACTTTCAGTGTAATCTGATGCTTCTCCCCTCCCTTACAACAGCAGTGAACGGCATTGTCTATGCCATGGAGAGCCTGGGGAGCAGGGTCCACCTGCTGACGCTGCTGGTGAACAGCGAGGGGCTGTACAAGATGAGCCGCCTGTACGTCACCCCCGACGGCTTCTTCTTCCGAGTTCACATTCTCGTTGTGGACACTTTGAACTGCAGGAAACCGTGTCCAGACTTCAAACTTGGTGAGTCATTCCACCTAAACCCATTCCAGTGTTCCTCTTGTAGGTAAGTGGTTTTCATCAGCCCTAGATTAATAGGCTTCTCTGGGGTCGTTGAGGTATTTTGAAAGAAGAATTAAAACAAAATATTTAGTGTTAAACTGGAGGGTTTTTCCCCTCCCGGTTTCTCTATGTCTTCAGAAGAGCACCAGCTGTGTCAAGTCAGGTAGCAGCACTGACCTTTCTTAACCTCATCCACTTCCAAAATGACTGCAAGTTTTCAGGATTGCAAAAAACAATTAAGAAGGAGCTTAAGCTAGTGTCTTTGTAGTCTGGTTTTCCTCCTAAATGCAAGTTTATCAAATACCAGTATTTCCCCCCAAAAGCTTCCAACTGCAACACAACACAGTCTTTGTCTGCCCAGCCCACAAGTCCCACTGACGTCCGGCTGCTGCTGCACCGAACCACAAGTTGAGGATCTATTTCTGCAGGGCACAACTTGACATCTGTTCCTAGCTCTGCTGAATGAATCCAGGCTTTTTCCATGGCACAAACACGGTCGTGTTTGTCTTGCAGGCAACAGATACATCGTGATGGGTCAGATCTACCACAAGAGACGACAGATCCCTGCGGAGCTGCTGCCGCTCCTGCGCGGGCGCCTCAGGCCAGGGGATGGTTTGCTTGGGAGCAGCAGCAGCTACGTGAGGAGATTCAACAGAAGGAGGAACCACAAGGTGCAGGGGGCTCACAACACATGCAGATAAGGCTCCAGTAACCTCCACCTACCAGAACAAACCTAGACCCCTGGTTTAGTAACGGTGGGAGGTAGTTCTTGCCTCTGGAACTGGCTGTGATAGGACTCTTGCTTTTGGGCTTTAGCAAACACTGAGTGTTCTGACCAGGTGCCCATATATTGTGACATTTAGCACAAAAGTCAGTCTAAGGAATCAATTTGCTCCAAGTGTTTTCAGAGCCACAGGTTGTTATCATAGAACCATAAAATGTCATGCTGGAAGGGACCTCAAGGATTATCTGGTCCAACCCTTCTAGGTACTACTGTAGTTTATATGAGGTGTGTCAGCCCCCTGTCAAGCTGAGACTTAAAACTGTCCAATGTGGGGGAATCTACTACTTCCCTTGGGCAACTATTCCAATGTTTGATACCACAGCTTTATCTGTAGCAGATTTCCATTGTTTTCACACAATTCTGCGTCAATTTTCATGTATTTGATTCAGAAGAAACCAACAAACCAATTATCATTTGTATTATTTTGGCATCCTCAAACATGTTCACACTACTTTGAAAAGCTGCATCCTTCTGCCAACAGAGCTGGGTTTTCACACGAAGCCCAGCCCAGCTGTGTCAGCATTTGAGCACATGAATACACCAACTGAGAGCGAATCACACAACTGCACAACACAAATGCCCAATTAGGCTCACAAATAACAGAGCCCCTGCCAAGGAATGCACAACAAGCAGGCAGTTGCATTCACATTTTGTATGCCTGGGTACACTGTCAGCTCCTTAAAAGTCCAGTCCTGGAATTGTGTACCAAATGGCATTTTCCCATGAGGAATATTACCAAGTTTGTACTTGTGCATCAGTAAAGTTATTTTTTCAGACAAAGATACAATCTTTTAGTACCTTTGATGTGGTGGGATGTAAGAACCTATGAAACCTCTGCAAAGGGGGTGATGACGTTGGCTATTCCAAGAGAAGTCCCAAATAATAAGTCTTTAAAAAAAATAATGAAATATTCATGGGGTTCTGGGTTCAGCTTCCTGGGTTCTGAAAGATTCAAAAACACTATTATAATTTAACCAATGGCATCTCCTTGTTTGTCGAGTTGCCTGGGGTTTTAAGATACATATTTATATTAAAGAAATGGGAAAATGCAGTCTAGATTAAAAATAATACATATATACATGTGATGTGACCCAGAACAGGAAGCAGTGGCTTCTGTGAACATTTACTGTTTTGAAGCAAAGGTGGTTCTGACACAGTTCCACCTCTCATATGCAGCTTTACCTCAATTTGGTGTCACTGAACAGCAGGTCACCCTGTATGGAATATTTCTGGATATGGAATAGGAGCCAAATATCAAGAGCAAACATCCTTTGAGACCCAGAAGAATGTTACTATAAGGCAGAAATTAACTTGTAGTTTGTGTCTATCTACAAAATACTGACACACACGCCTGCACCACTCTCTGAGACAGCTACTGCTCCAGGCATGAGGAGCAAATCCCTGGGTTCCATTTTTGTGTTCCAGAGTCCTCTTACCTTTCCTTTCTTGCTGGGAAAGTTGCTCCTTAAAACATGATCACAACAGCTGAGCAGCAGCCACTGCACTTCACAGCCCAACTGAATCCAGCTGGAGCAGGAGCCCAGCAGCTGTTCTTGCCAGGCTGATCACACGCTAACCTGCTGAAGACAAAAACATTCCCAGATCAAGTGCATTTCCACAATCTTGCCCTCACTGTTACCAAACCTCACACTGAAGAGATGGGACACACCCCAAGAGCTGCCATGGCAATGTTCATCCCTTCCAATTAGTGATTTCTTCCCCAGCAGGCTAAGTGTGTAAACTCTGCAGCCAATACACAGAAATCCAGGTGCACAAGAATCTTGTTTTCTTGTCTCTCCAGGGGTTTACTCAAGGCTGTTGGGTAAGCCCAGCTCCTGACTCCACATCTCCATTAGCTGTTGCATGAACTGAACCTAGACCAAGGGTAACTGCTTCAAATTTGAGGAGACAAAAAAGCAAAGCAAGCTGGTACAGCTCAGATACCCAAATCTGTACACGAGCACTTAGAAACAAATGTTGCAGTAATTAACAAAAAGAGAGGAGGACAACTGAACAGAGATGACAAGTCTGATGCATTTACCACACTTCTGGTAAATGGAGAAAAGCACCTCAACCTACTCAACCACAATTGCAGACACTAAAAGTAGGCTCTCAGCAGGATTAAATGGTACATATCAATTACCTCCCTTACCAACCTGATTCACTGGCACCTGTACTTAACCTGGCAAAGCCAAGACCTATACACCACAACATCATCAAATGTTTCATTAGAAACACCACCAAACCAATGTCAAACACATTAATTTATTTGTCTAGGATGATGTGTCCTGTAAGGTACAAAATAGTACTCTTCCAGTTTGCCACAATTTTGTTAAAAACATAGCAATCTATTGCCTACAGGTAGGAAAGTTTTAAATGTCATATTTATATAGGAATAAATAGTACAGAAATACTAAAGGTTTGCTGAGATGCAGGGTATGTTCAAATGCTGTTAGAAGTTGAGAGTTCTCCTTTTTGCATAAAAACCACAATGCAAACAATATGCAGCATTCTTTTTTAAAAACATCAAAGGACAATATAACCTGTAAATGCAACTATTCTTCTTTAACTTTAAGAAGCATAAATGGATTATTTTCACATTGAACAATTGTTTTTAATTTTCACATTTAGGTTAATTGACAACATTTGTATGTACAAAAAAACCACGGGGTTTATTAGATTAAAATTATCCCAGGAGAACCTGTACACCTGAGCCTAGAAGTGTAAGAAAGTGTGGTCAGTAGCAACATCTTTTTAAGAAAAATAACAGAAGAGGTTCTTGCATAGCAAGGTGTGAGGTTAAACCCAAAAGGAGCTTATTCATAAATGGGGTAAATCCCAAATCACTGCAGAACAGAAGTGTACTGTGAGTTAGTGCAAAAGCATCCAGTGGCTGGAGAGCTGTGTACAGACCGTGGCTGATGAACTGTGGGCAGGGAATGAACATTCAGGGTGGAGGTGATGGAGTGGGAAGGAGCAGCAACCTCATCTGCAATTTGCATCTTCTTGTGCTGCCAGAGGGTGCCTCCTGACTCCTCACACAGGAAACAAGGGAGCAGTCCAGCACGCCTTCCCACCTCTTATTACACTTGGTACTTCACATGCCTAGAGCACTTGGTAAAATATGTCAGTCGGCGGTGGGCAGTGACATTTCACACAATACTTCCTACCACCTTATCTGTAACAGCAATTTTGGCACCACTGTAGGAATTTTATAAAGGGGTAACAGCTGCTGAAAAAGGAAATGCGGTGAACACAACCTCTGGAGCAAAATCAAGTTCCATCTCCCTGGCCACTTCCCTCCTCTCTTCCTTGAAATACCTGAACAGATCCCCAGAGTGTTACAAACATATCAGTGCACACTCAGACACCTACATCTGTGGGGAGAACAATTATCTCCATTTATTTTGTTTCATATACATCCATATTTTGAATTTTAATACAAAAGAAAAAAAAATTAGAATCTGACAAATGTTTACAAACAAGATACCTTCAAATAGATTTTACTCATTTCAGTCTGGTGCAGAGTAAATGACAAATTGTACTGTTATATTCAAGGCAACAGAGTCTGTAGTCCATGACCACTTAGCCCAACTTTTTATGCAAGCTTAATTGTTCTTCTCTACCATGAATGATAAACTCCTTGTTGATTCCCAGTCCTGTTTGTGCACATGTGTACATAGCAGCTCCTTTCATAGAAAGAAAAGACATCTAGAGGTCTTCTTGTACTTTTACCTACAGGAATCATGTTAAGATACAGAATGGATTACATGTAACCGGGGCTGGATTTTATAAGAAAAAATAATTAGCTGACAAATGAGGGCAGCAATAAAAAAGCGTCTTTTTTGCAACAATAAATAAATACAGTCAAAGTTTTCTGTGTGGACTTTAAACCAGCTTCTTCACTGAAGAACAGACGTGGCATTTCCATGGAGTTAAACGTGACCCCATTTACTGTATCTTTTTTCTTGCTCTCTTTCTCTCTCTCCTTCAACAAAACAAAGATTTCCTGCTTCTGCCACAATAGTACAACAATTTGATCTTGACAAGAAAGTGGTGCTGCTGATTTTTATTTCTTTGTCCTTTGGACAAAATAAGCCAAGAATAGAATCTGACTGTTGTGACCAATAAAAACGCAGTTTACGTCAAGTCTTGTCAGGATAACCTGACTAAAAAACATCTGGCTTCTTAATTAAAAATTTTCAGACAACGAGATCCTTGCTCGTGTGTTAGGTTAACACGCTGAACTCTAAGAAGCTGTAGACTGCAGTTTGTTGTTATGGGACCTGCAGAGTACAGAAGAAAGTGAAGAATTAAGCACCCTTCATGTTGGAGAACACAGATGCTGCAAGGTGTTGCCAAGAGGAAATCATAAGCAGGGAATTACCACCATGTTCCTTTCATTTTATTTTTTTCCCCCTCAGAAAAAAAAGAACACTTCAAGCAATTCTCTCTGAATTTTAAGCACGTTCTCTCCTCCAGGATATAAATGTTTCAGTGCTTGTAAAATGCAGGGTGTCACTGGAACATTCCAAAATGCCTGAAATCAGTTTTACTCTCATATTTACATCATAGTTGTTCATCAAAAGGAAAGCAGTAGGACATTTGAAATTTTGAGTATTTATAGTAGGTATCCTTTGCTTAAATTTATTCCAGAACTCTTTGGATTAACTTAATAGAAAATACCCAAAACTGAACAGGCATATTAAAAATCACATTTTTGCTAATCAGAGTTAAGCAAAACTCCTTTTTGACATTCACAGTTTTATTAGTGGCTGAAAATAAAGCAATAAAATACATAGTTTTCCAAGATGAATTTTTCATTTTTCCCAATACAGTATTTTAGGAATGGGACAATTTTTTGGTTAATACACTTTTTTTTTTGTTAATTTTTTTCTTCTGCCTACCAGCATATGTTTGTTGGCAACAAAAACAAAAAAGCCCAACAACATTTACTTTTTGGACAAATGATCTGGATTTTTAGGGCAGTTTAATGTAATGGAATTGTACAATAAAAGAAAGTGACCCCAACATCCAGTTCTGACGCCAGTTAAAAACTTCACACTAAAGATATCACAATCTGCAAGAAAAGAAAGAACATGGATGGTATAAATGAAAAACAAATAACAAATAAGATGCAGCAATGAAATCAGTGTGCAAGCAGGGAATGCTGGATAACCAGCTAAAGCAAGATAATGGAAACATGAGTTGAAAACTACCTGATAAAAGTCATTAATGCAGTGTAACATTGGAAAGAAAAATACTGGATTAATTTGATCTCATCCCTTCTTAACAATCCAGCTTTTTTGGATACAGAAAGTTAGGCAGTTTCCACAACTGGGAAGTGAAGCTTTCAATTTCTTTAATTACAAATGGCTACAATCCTGCATGAGGCGCTCAGCCCAGCAGTCTGCTGCAGCTCTGGCTGTTACAGTCAGATGGACAAGGTGAGCTACTGCAGGTGTACAGCTTGTGTAGTGCTGGAAGGCACACACACTTGTAACAGTCCCTGCTGGCCTGTGCTGGAGCACAGCAGTGTTCTCTCTCCATCAGTGTTTGGAGGAAGCTGGGCTAGGAACAGCTCTACCAAACACCACCTTGTCCTCTCACTGCTGCCACATGACTGCCCTGTACCTGCCACCAGGCTGAACTGGCAGGCAACAGGAAAAAAAACAACAAACAACTGTAGCAGAGCTGCAGATTCTTTTTCAGGAATGTTTATGTTAGGGAAATACTCTACATTGATCTTTCTACAGAAGAACATTATAAAAAAAGTAAGTTTAATTTTAAATAGTTAATTTTGAATTGTGTTTAGCTTTCTGTCTTACTTTAAACCTTACTTAATCTGTTTCAGATATAGTAAGTTATAAAAAGATGAGAGAGATAGTAAAAATTAAGGTATTCTAATTTCTTTCATAGGATAAGCTTAATGGAAGGATTGTCTCTTTTTAGCATCTGAAAAGTACTCAGTGCACAGCAGAACATTATCAGAACTCAGAACAATACAGTATTTGTCCTGATCATAATTGATTCTCAAGAACTTTTCTGCAGCAATGACTTAAAGCATCATTTAGATTTTCCAACATTTATGATATTGCCCAAATTGGCATCTAACAACTCAATTAAACAAACATTACAAAGTAACCTCCACAAAATCATATGCAAGCCTTAATTTTGACAGAAAACCAGAGCTGGATATTATAGAAAATATTTTTTTTTCCTCTAAAAGAAAAGCAGTTGTCCAGGACAGTGCAAGGAAAGGCAAATTTGTAAAAGCATTAAGGAGCTTTCAGGGGATAACAGAACATCTATGATTAAGAATACTTTGGCTTACCTGCTTGCTTTAAATCCTTTTAGTTTCTGTACAAAGAATGATTCAAGAACTTCCGCACATTGGTAAAAAGGGGAGTCACTTGGATTGTAGTAACGACAGTTATCAAAAATTTTGGTCATATCTGCCACAAACTCCGTGACCTTTTTGTAGTAACGCTTCAGGATTCTTTCTTCCATGGTGGCAAGGTCTTGAAAGAAACCAAAGATTAGTAAAATGAGACATTTTTGTCCTCCACAGAAGTTCCCATAGAGTGTGGGAAACAAAGCCTATGTAGGTTAGTTGCTTTTCCAGGAATGCTGGTTGTGAGGTGGAGATACCAGCAGGTCTCCTTCGGGATCAACACTTGTGTGCAGCTAAATGAAAAAAACAAGTATCAAAATGACCTTGGAAAACACAGGTCCTTGCAGGAAACTATTTTGCTTTTTCTGAAGAAATTAAGGAAAAAAAAAAAGTCAGAAAATCTGGACTCAGTTACTTGCACTTTATTTTCTCTACAGCCCTCACTGAGACCAAGAGTCAGGTGTGTACATGCAGCTACTACCTAAACCTGCTTGTTATTTATTTGAATTCATGACTTGCTACCAATGAACTATCAGTTTTTGTGGGCATATGCACATTACCAAGTGGCAGAGATGAAAGATTCCAAGTGCAGGATCATCCAAAATGTGCTCAGTCTTACTGACGAGACAGATTAAGAAGACCAGAATGGTGAATTAAGCAGTAACTGTGTCCTGTTTTAATGCACACGTAAATTAAAAAGAGGCAGAGGAACAAGGACTGCCAGTGGTCAATATAGCTGTCTAAATGTAAATGGACTCTCCACAGGCACTTTTATCTGGAAAAACAAGGACCTGCCCTTGGAAAATGCCCTTAAAGTGCTGCTTCTGAAATCCCAGTCATGCTAGAATGTGTGAAAACAAATGTAGATGGACTTGGATTAACTAGAGTATTTTATACACACTCACTTTTGCACTCACAAGTGCATTCTCCTGCTAGTCCAGCCAGAGAGCTAAACATACTTTTGTTTTCTTCGCTGAAGCACCATAAGCTTTATTATTTGAGCTTTCTCTACAAATGTTAACCCCTCAGGTAAAGAACAGGCATCACACAGCATTTTTGTAATAAAATCCACAACTTTGGAACAGAAAATTTCTAAGCAAAATATTATTTTCAGCCAACATCCTGCAATTTCCCCAAGACACTAAATTTAACTTTCCTATTTTTAGGATCAGTGAGGAGTAGGTGGGAAAGCTCAAATGTTACACTAGTTCTCATTGAGACATATGAAAAGGTACTGGTTCAGGAACTGGAAGGAAGGGAGTGACATTTAGAAACAACATTTCTGCAGGAGGGGGACTTTCCTAAGTGGTTTCACACTCAAGCACAGATGGAGATTCTGTCCCAGCCAACTGGTGAGATCTGCAAAGATCAGAGGAAAGCACTGCAAAGCTGCAGCTTAATTCCACCTTCCCCCACATGCACAACCTTCCATCCCAGCCAACTGGTGAGCTCTGCAAAGATCAGAGCTTAATTCCACCTTCCCCCACATGCACAACACAGAAACAACTCCGGTTCATAAACCTCTAAAGACAAATCACTTATAGCACAAAACTGTCAAGCACTGTCAAGTCAGATGAAGATAATATTAAACTTCTCCAAAGACAAAAAAAACCGAAGCAAGGCAAAACACAGCATAACTATCCTCTTGGAATTAATTTAAACACAAAAAATCCATCCTACTGCTGCAATGAATTTCAGGTTGTGTATGTTAGTCTGGCAGTATTTAGGGTTAAGCAGTCAGCCTAGAAGGAGATATATTGACCCTCAAGAACTTGTAGGTATATCAGTGAGAACTCACACTGTTTCCCCTGCCAGACTGCAAAACCCGTGTATTTGGCAAAACAAATCTTTGAGATCCCTGGATGGAAAATCACAGAATTGTCAGAGCTGGAAGGGACCTCTAGAGATCACCTAGGCCAACTCCTCTGCTGAAGTGGTCAGCAGGTGATTAATTTGTTATTAAAAAACCCAAATCCACTCACACTACTGCTCAGAAACACTTACCCATCGGTTCTTTAATAACACCATAATAATCTGGTGCATCATTGGGATCTACCGGTTCTAGGAATGGCCAGGCCATCTTGTGAGCCTGTCAAGAGACAACATGCAATTAAAAAATTAAATTAGCACTGTTCAGTAGCTAAATATTTTAATGAGATTTTTAACTGTTGGGGTCTAAAGTTGAATTTAGGGAAGTGCAGCTTTATATGAAATGGCAAGTAGTTCTCATCTGGTGCCTGGGTAAAGTATTAAAGGTCGATGTCAATGACTGAGTGGTTGGTCTTCAAAACAGGCAAGAATGTGAAATCCAGACATAACAGGATCTTGAGCTGAACAGGCTGCATAGAAAAGTACTTGATGAATTTACTGAGTGCTTGGCACTTCACACCTAGGAACAGGCCACCCTCTTCACTTTCAAGTACTCTAAAATTAATTTGTTTTCATCAACGTCTGTAAAATGTACAACAGTGTGAAATATTACTCATTGAGGATTTCTGTTACCACACCATAATTTTATTAAAATCCTTGAAAGTTCTTTACAGCTAGAGCAGAAACTGTATTTGGGAGTGACAAATAAACCAGTAAGACAATAACAGACTGTGATGTAGTACTGCTTATCAGGATGTCAACATTTACATGCTGGTAATAACTTCATATGAGAAGACTATTGAAATTAACTCTGAGATTGAAGTATGGAAGCATGAATCAGAAACCACAGAAAAATAATCTGAGAACAGAGCACCTTCTGCATTCTGTGCACTTAGGATGTCACTCTGTCTTCTGGCATTCTAAGTAAAACTGCTTCCTTTAAAAGCCTTCCACTAAAGACAGTGTTTAGTTTCACTAACTCAGAAGCAGTGATATACTAACTAATATAAACACTTCTCAGCACAATAATGCCCTTCAAGTGTGAGGCTGACATAGTGGCATTTCTCAAAAAAAAAAAAAAAAAGAGCTTTGCTATTTCACAGAATCATAGAATGGTGAAGATTGGAAGGGATTTTAAAGATCATCAGGTTCCAACCTCCCTGCTCTGAGCACGGACACCTCCCACTAGACCAGGCTGCAGGAACCAGGGAGCAGAGTAAAGCCTCCATAAGACAAAGAGTTGTCCTGCTCAGAGAGCTGTGGAGCTGTTTCTTTCTCCACACCAGCACACTGACATTTTAAAAGAAAATGAGCTGTTTCTTTCTAAGGGGGAGCACAGAGTTGGATACACCTACAGCCCTGTTTTTAAATACATATTAGCAGTGACAAATTTAATTATGCCCAGCCTTGATCTAGAAGAGGAAGTGAAGTTCCTTTTAAGAAGGTCTGAATCAACTGGAGAAGAAATTAAAACCTACTTCAAGACTCACTAGAGATAAAAGCTCTCCAATTTGCTGCAATCCTTATTCTCACCTGTAGGGAACGTAGTACTCTTCTTAAACCTTCATAATCTTTATCAGTGAGAGGACTGAGTACAGTCATGGCATCTTCTGTGGACTGACATTGTGGACACACATACTCATCAATGAGATCTGCTTCACTTTGTAAGATGCCAACACAGCGCCCATGATACCAGTTCTGACATCGGTCGCAGCCAATGTAAAATCTGCAAGACCCAAAGAGCTGTTAGTGACTTCATCTATTTAATGGAAAGGTTACATTTTAGACACATAAACCTGCAATCCCCTGCACACAAGCAGATACTTGGCATGATTAAATACACCAGCGTAACATGGTATTTCAGACTAACAAATTCCAATTACACTATTTAAACTGCTTTTGTATTTACAAACAGGGTGAACTATAGACCATTTCAAAATTAGTCCCTAAATTTTATACTAGGCATTTGCAAGCAATCAAGATTTCAAAAATAATTCCTCTGCTTTAGAGTTGAAAGGAACAGTGTAATGCCAAAAGTCTCACCCAACCAGTACCCCAAAACAATTCCAGATGCATTTTGCACAAGCTGGACTACAACTAGGGCTCTTGCTTCACTCTGCACAAACATTTTTCATATGGAAGGTTCAGCCTTGCAGCTGATTGCAGAAGGGGCACCCTGGGACACAAAGCCTTGCAGTAAAACATACACACCACATACCCCCATGCCAACATTAAGCTTTCTATCCAGATCAAATTAAAGCACAAAAAAATCCACTAGATACTACATTTATCTTTCTAGCCATTCCTTGTTAAAAAAAGACAAAATAAAATATCCCAATTTCAAGTACATAGTTGTTTGGTTTTGTTTAAAAAAAAAACACAACAAAAAACAAGCATCCAAAACCCAACACATTTTTTCCACCCTGAAAACATCACTTTTTCCTCAACATTTACTGTATAGAAACATTTTGGAGAGGAAGACAAATACTGAAAAGCATTTTGTATTACGAACGAACACAACATATGCAGAAAAACGGCTTTTTTTTTTCTTTGCAAGGAACAGGTAACCACAGTCAGAGCAGTTTGCTACCTAAACATTAAATAAGAGGTTCTTATCCGAACTCACTGCGACTCATCATAAGGTGTTCTGCAGATACAGTACAATTCCTCACTGCTGCCCTCTTGTGCCCGTTTACAATCATTACAGATGTACACATCCATTTTCTTAGCCTCCTTTTCTGTGATGCCAACACATTCTCCATGATACCAGTTAGTACAAAGATCACAGCCAATATAGAACCTAAAAGTATTCACAATGAAAATGACAATGTAATTGTCATTTCAAATGGCATGGCACTTTTCCCTGCATTTCTCTCTGATGCGCTTTCTTGCTGGCCTACTTTCTTCAATGTTCTGTCTTGGTTTCCCTGCTTCCTAGTGCTCTATCCTCACAAACTAACATCTCATGCTGCAGCTACACTGTCAGTAAGGTCACCTGGGTTAGTTTTAAATTGACAGTTCATTAAAATGCACATCAATATGCAACCAGATTTTGAGAAAACTGGGCTAAAAATGTATGTCTCCTGTGTGTGTGTAAAAAAATGTAAAAGGCACAAAAGGACAAGGCCAAAGAAAAAGATGTACATTTTCAAAACTGTAGCTCAAGAGCCACTGCAACATTTCCTTAAGATTTGAAAATGTAGGTTTCAGTTAATTTAAAAAACAAAAGCAAAGCGCAAACACCAACTAGGAGTTACAAGTGTACTACAAAGAACATGCATACCAGCCATGTGTAGAGTACGTATTGGTATAACATGGTACAAAAGAAAATTGGGTCACGAGATGGTTGTCATCATTGTCACCATTGTTTTTTTAATTTCTTTTTTTGGGGAGGTGGGGCATTGAAAACAGATATGAAACTACTCAAAATGGCAACAAGTTGGAATGTGGACCATTCTTCAGAGAATCATGTCTACTCTCAGACACAGCTATGTGACGGAACCAGATATGGTATGACACAAAGTGAAGGGAGCCAGGGACAGAGTCATGTGAATGGGACTTTGCACAGAATGATGTGACAAAACTGTAAAATATTATGCCAGGATGTTTGACATTTTGTGTATGGATATCTCAAAAGACACCTATGACTAGTGACAATCGACCAGATGGGCGAAGTTACACATCCATTCTCTCTGCCCAAGCAAAAGCAAGCTGCCTCAGAACCTCCACATTCTTGCATCTCAGAGACCACCAACCACCTGCCACGTGCTGTCACATGAACCACCCCATCCTTCTTTGTCAGCCTGCAAGCATCAACCACTGGGCAGCAGATAATAGCAACAGGACAGTAGCTAGCACGTGTTCCATACAACCAACATCTCTAATTTCTCGGGCCTCTGCATACATCCCAGATCCTCAGACCCTGGCTTTTCTCTTAATTTTCAGTCAGACAAATCCTAAAAAAAAGTAACACACAACCCAACTTTCCATAAAGAATAGACAAATTCAGCTCTCTGACAACTACTGACAATGGATTCAGCCTCTGTCCTCTTCCCAAGAGGAGCTGTATGCTCCTGGCCATCTTGAAGCATGCTGAAGTCTAGGTGTCAATGCTAAACCTTGTCACTAGACTGTAGAACAAGCACCACCTGATCTGCAACAAGTAAATTGGAATCTGAGCAGGAACTGTAGAAGGATCCCCCTACTGACCACCCTTGATAACAATATCAGCAAACCCCTGCATCCTGGAGTATCACAAATGAGAACTAACAGAAGAGATTTGCAGTAAAATGCACAACACAGAGTGACCTCTGAAGATTTACTACACCCTAAAAAATGCACAGGGTATCAAAATACACCACAAATGAGCTATACAAGCAGCACATCTATATTTTCTGAAGCAGAAAAGAGACACCAGCACAAAGAGGAGTATCTGATGCCTATGTATATGAAAATAAAAAAATGCTTACCAGAAAACTCTTCTAAAACCTGACTGATCTCTTTCCAAATAGTGAAAGGATAACAGAGTTCAAAGGTAGATCATGATTTGTAAGAACATAAAATTTAGAATTCACAAAAAGAAAAGAAGTAGGATTGAATCATATTGCTAAACTAAGCTATTACAGCTTAGCTATTAACATACATACATACAGCTAAGCTATTAACATTCCATTTCTTGAAGTTTTATTCCATGCATTTAAGCACAGCTCTCAATTCAGGCTACCAAAATTCACTCTCTGACCATGTTTTTCATTGGCTTACTCAAATGCCCACTGGAGTCAGCGTCAGTCTGGCAATCAAAAAGTTTTGCTCACAGAATTTGTTCATCTCATTTTTGTGACAGTTCCATCACTTAGTACCAACAGAAGAGGTAATACACAGACCTTTGGTGTCACAACAAAATGAGAATAGGGTATCCCCCTAAGTTTACTGAATGACAGAAAGCCTGGCACAAGGTTCTTCCTCTGAGGTGACATCCCTTAGCAGCAATAGTGCTTTAACAACCAGGGCATCACAAGTCTGCTACTTCTGGTGATGGCAGCACTGGGAGCAGTCCAACTGTTCACACTGATGTAATGGTCAGAGCTACTGCACAACCTAGCTGAAAAAACCCCAAAGACTTTAACTTAATGTAAAAGCAAATAAATAAATAAATAAATGGCTAAAAAGAACATCAACAGATCCTCTAGTCCTGGCTCTAAATTTGGAATGAAGATCCATTACTGGAGTGAAAGCACTTTGTCACCTCTGTGGTTTCCTTCTGTTATCAGCATTTTAACCACCACCAAATGGCACCAATTAATACTCTTTGGTATTGTCACTTGTTCAGCAGACATACTCACTTGGAATTGGTCTGAAGTAAAATTTACTTTACATACATCTCTACGCAGCTATCAGATGTTAACCATCACTAACTTCTGATGTTAGTCACCTCTAGCTTAAGCAGAAATGCGTAACACTGATCCACTGACTCTTCCACTCCACCACTTAGTACATTTCTTCACCAACTTTGTATGTAACAAACATTTTCTCTCAATCACAGTCAGAAGCAAACTACAGAGAACTGCAGTTTTCACTTTGTCAAATGCTTACATATCCATTTTTTATCAACCCTGGGATGTCAGATATAACATGTGGAAAACACTTCTACCTGAAACATTGTCCAAAGTGAACTGCAGTCCAGTAACTGGGAACCCCTTTACAGGCTACTGACTTATAAAAAAACCCAAACCAACAGTAATTTATTAGAAGACGGTACCAAAGCTAACTCTAAAAGCATCAGCTACTTCTTTGTAAGAAATTGCTCAAACCAAATTGTCACTTGCTTCCGAGGCAGAGGCAAAACGGCAAAGAATAACAGAGCGGAGGAAAAAAAGAAAAAAGAGTATGTGCATGTGAGACAGAAAGATCATACAATGGAAACATGCAAACACAGGAAAATAGAAATCACGTACATTAATAGTATAAATCAAGTATGTTATTAGCTTTGTAACTACGAGTGGAAAACAGACTTTATACCTTAGTGATGACTGCAATGACACCTGAGACTCTACCTGCAGTTCTAGAACTACCTTGCACTAAGAGCTAAGCACTAACCCCAGAGCTAGCACAGCAGCGGGAGGCTGCAGCGGGAGCTACTCACTTGGACTCATCATAAGGCGTTTTGCAGATGCAGTAAAGCTTGGTGTCCTTCTTCGTCTCCTTTGAGGTAGTAGAAATCATTTTCTTTTTCTTGGACTTGGAAGCTGATGAATCTTTCTCCTCCTCTCGCTTTCTCTTCTGGGAGGACACTGGCATTGGGACAGTGGTGGAGGAAGAGGAGGTGACACTGGCTGCCTGTTGCTGCGCTGGCGGTGGTGGCGGTGGTGGTGGTGGCGGAGCCGCGGCTGCAGCTGCTGCTGCTGCTGCTGCGGCTGCTGCTGCTGCCTGGGCTTTTTCTTTTTCCTTCTTAATTTTAGCCAAGTCTCTCCTTAGCTCCTCCTGGAGTATAATAGAGAGGGAGGCATTTCATGTGATTATTTCAGGACAGGATTAAAATCTAGATATAAATCGCTATGTTTAAGCAAAATAAAAGATTTAAAGCTATTTAAACGTGATTTTAAAAATGTGCTTAACCTACAGTTCACACAACACTGGGAGATGACACTCTTGGCCTGCTATGACCCATTCGCTGTAATTCACCAGAAGCTGTTTCAGGAAACAAGGCATTTCAGTCCAGATGAAAAACAAGCAGCACAAGAAGGACATAAACTAGCTTCACAGAGATCCACGCAACCACAACCAGAACTTCTTCCTGTGTGTTCATTTAAAAGCTCACTGAGCACACACATACATTAAAAATTAAGCCAGAAATGTTTTCCCTAGATTAACATCCAATTAGTCCTTACCTGCACTTCGATTTGTAGATCCTTGTCCAGAAGTGCTCTTTTTTTCAGAATTTCAGCTTTCAGCTGTTCCTTATGCTTGAAAAGCAGAGCTGAGAGCTTCGTAGCGTTCTGTTTACTACGCTTCTGCTCCACACTCTCTTCTCGCTTTCGTTTCTTAGCTGCCTGTTTCTCTTCTTTGTCTATCTTATCCAGAATATATTTCATCACCTGGTTGCACACAATCATTCTGGGGGAGAAATAAAGGAAAAGTACATTGTGCTGAGCTGCCTCTCTATCCCCAGTTAAGAATGAAAAATAACTTAGTCCTCCATTTTCTGCAAGTTGCAAGATAAATTATTACATTTCTTAAGACATACCAGGGAAGTTTAGTAACACATTGCTCCCACCCATACCTAATTATCAGAGCATCACTGGGAGAGATCATGTCCCTTGTTAGGCTCAAGAGGGTCATTAACACCATGAAATGAAGAGTATATGACAATACATGTTATTCCTTATGCAACTGTGAATGTTAAGTGAATAGTACCAAATAATACTGTTAGAAATGTAGAACTTTCAAATCTAAAGATGCACTGTGATGCACATTCACCTCTGATTTTCTTCCCTCTCAGTTGGAGTCAATGTCTTCTTCTGTTTCAAGTGTTCTATGACAGCATTCTGTTTCATAACCACCTGTAGGATGATACACAATAAAAAAAAATATGAAAACTTTAGTCAGTGTTTCATAATATTAGTGGGAGGACCATGACACTTCCTAAGTTAAAGAAACAGTTAATAACAGTGTTATTTATTTCATTAAGTGACAAAATAAAACTGATGTTATGGGGGGAGAGGGGGCTGTGCTTGTTTAAAACAACTGTTTGAAAATGAAAAATGAAATTGAAAATTAACACCACCTCCCCCTCACATACAGTAGGATATTTTGCTTATGTTGAGTTTAAACTAGGGACTGAATGTAAATTGACAGTATTTCTTCAGTGACTGGTTGTTTTTAGTAAAAAAAAAAAAAAAAAGTCTAATATATATGTATGTTTTTTTTAAGCCCTGCAGCCATCCAACAGCATTACATTCAGATACCTCTTTGAAACCTCAGTTTCCTACAGCAGGCAATGAAAGTTCTGTACATCAGCTCTCCTATCTATAACCTATCTTTCCTGAACTGACAATAACGATACTGTCCCAGCAGCTAGTGATAAGTTGAATTGAGGTGCCAGAAGACTGCAAACATGCTACAATTGACTTGATGTGCTGAATTAACTTAGAATATTTAATTAAATTGCCAAAAGCAATCGTGCACTAACTTTGAAAGAATCAAATTAACTGCCTATGAAATGTATTAACATAGTTAACAAGAACAGGCAATCAAAATGAGATTTGTTTCATTAGGTTTTAATTTCCTTCTGTTAACTTTACCTGTTTCTGGATAATGTCACTTTGATTAGAAGCCTGAAGGGTGTGCTCACGTTTAATTTCTATCTGTTGCTGCTTTTTCTTCTGTTGCTGCTCCCTGAGCTGCTGAACTCTCTGCAGCTGCTCCTGAACACTAGCTGCTTGAACTGTTACCACATTCTGAATCTGGTGAGCCTGTACTGGGCTAGTTTGTTGAATCTGAATAGGTAACTGAAGCTTGATCTGCTGGGGCACACTGCCTTGTTGGGCTTGTATCTGAGCCACAACATGAGAGAGAGAACTCTGAGAGAGAACTTGGACTTGTTGCTGAAGCTGAGGCACTGTAATAACTTTTGTTGGAGGCTGCTGAAGTTGCAGCTGAGGACGAGTTGGGGATTGCACAGGAACCTGATTTAAACTTTGAGTAGTTGGAAGGGTTGAGACCAAAGTCTGAACCTGAGGTTGTGATTCCTGCAGCTGAGCTTGATTTTGTATGGGAGCATGGGGCTGCATCTGAATCTGTTGGTGGGTTGTAGTCTGCACCTGAGCTGGTTGCTGAGGCTGGACTTGGGACTGGCCTTGTGGAAGGATTGCAGTCTGCGGCTGGCTCTGGACTTGCACTGGAGATTGGCCTTGAGCCTGGGTCTGTGCTGGAGACTGAACTGGAGATTTAGACGACTGTGCTTCAGGTGTGACTGGAGAGTCAACAGATGCTGGAGTCTGAGGTTCAGGCTGGGTCTGGGTGTCAGGCTGAAGTGCTGGCTGAGGTGCCTGGGGCTGGGCCAGTGGCAGGGGCTGGGTGCTCTGGCTCTGCACAGCAGGCTGGCCCTGCTGCTGCCCCGCCGGCTGGGCTGGTGGCAGCGCTGACGTTGGCTGTGCCTGCAGGGCTTTGTTTTGGTTCCCTGTAGCTGGGAAGGATACAAACAATATTCCATTCATCAGCCTTACTAGTTTGAACCTTTCCGAACTACTGTAAAGCTGGTGGCAGCGCTGACGTTGGCTGTGCCTGCAGGGCTTGCTTCTGTTCCCCTGTAGCTGGGAAGGATACAAACAATATTCCATTCATCAGCCTTACTAGTTTGAACCTTTCCGAACTACTGTAAAGCTCTAGGCAGAAATTCCAGAGATTTCTAAGCTTGTAACACACTTCCAACAAATCTACGGTAATAAGAGGCCACCTCCAACCACATAAAAAGTCCCGTGCAACTGAAATGGAGGCTTGTTTTCTGAACAGAACAATGCTTACCCGAGGTTGAGGTGGAAACTGTTGTTGTAGTTGTGCTAGCTGTAGTAGCAGCTGCTGGCAGTGGGGTGAATAGAAATCTCTGAATGGTACCATTTGGCATCGCTGCTTGCATAAGCTGTTGCCCTGGACCAGGTATTACAGTCACACCCTGAGGGATTAATTGTAACTGACCAGTAGTTTGACCTTGTCCCTGAATTACCACAGTTAGTCCTTGACTGCCACCCTAAAATAAAAATACCACACATTAATATTGATGCATTAGTGATATAATTCTTAGATGGATTTTTCTGAAAATGAGAAGAATTAGGGTTTTGGATTTCAGAATGCAATACTTTTATCACATACCACATTCCTAAAATCCAAAACTAGCATCTGATATAATGAAATAATAAAATACTCTTACAACAGTTCTTTTATCAACAGAATTACCAGGTTGGAGTTATTTAGACATTTTCATCCAAATATTGACAAGAACCCAAACCACAACAAGACGTCTTTGTTCCTAGCATTTACAAACAATGTAGAGCATGAATAATTTTAGACACACCATACATTACTTTCTCAAGAACCCTGACAGTTTGTGTATCTGTATTGAAAGCACTCTGTAGACATGTATCAGATCTTACCCAACTGTGAGCTTTCATGACTGACTTCTCTGTCTGCAATGTATTGTGAATGTCTGCTGCTTAAGCTGACACTTGGGCAGCTCAATTCAGTGATGGAGAAAGTAGGGCACTGTCCCAACATCTAGATGCAAACTCTATATTTTGTGAGCCCATAGAGCAGAATAAGGTTGCTACAAAAATCCTTCTGAGTCTTTTGGTGTGGAAATGAACTCCAAGTCCTGTTCCACATACAAAAATCTTATCTGGCAACAAGCAGCCTGTACTTCACAATAATATGCATAAATTATTTATAATTTGAAAAACAGGTATTCTGGTAACTCACTGGATTCTATTTTTACGTTGTGCTTGACTCTACATTTATTTTTTGCCAACAGACCTTCACAATCTGAGCTGTAAGAAGCTGTAAGAACTTTCTCCACCTCCAGTTCTAGAAACAGTAATTTTCCTCTGAGACTCTGGATAACACGAATGAAAACTAAACCTTCACATAAAATCGAAAGACAAGAAACTAACATTATGTTCTGAAGGTCTACAAAGAAGGCTCTAGAAGATAATTATGTCCCTTACTGCTATTAATGCAAAGGCTTTTCCAATGCTGCTAATAATGCCTGATGCTAGTTATATTACTGCGAAATGCAATAGGAAGAAATCTAAAATTTTTACATATACTGTTTAAGCTTCTTTCAGTCTGTAATTATGATATTGGTGACCCTAAATGAAGGCTGAAACATCTGTTTATGAGCAGGTACACTACACTGCTAGATCCAAAAACTTGATAAGATATATCAAAAGTATTAGCACATTTTAACACCCAGAGGCTGTAAGATACATTACCTGTCCTTGTGTTAGTTGTGTGAGTTGGGCCATAGTAAGTTTCACTTGCCCCTGCTGCGGGCGAGTGGGCTGTGGTGTGGTTTGTGGCTGCATTTGCTGAGGGGGGGTTCCAGGACTTGTGACAGTCTTCTGTCCAGCACTGGAAGAAGCTGTGCTGGTACTAGAAACTGCTGTTGAGACAGGCTGACCTCTGATTATTTGAGTTACCACTTGCTGTGTCTGACCTGTTGGAGAATAATTTGTGATAAGAAACACATTTGCAACATTTTAACCATGAGCACAGCAAACCTCCAAGTCACAACACGCATGTGAAGCAAACACTGCAGTTTGCAAATGAATTTTCTTTACAAACCATTTGTCTTTGTGGTTGACTGAAAAACATCTGCAAAATGTTTTCTATGTCAATTGGATCACATACTTACAGAGTATGTCAAACACTTCGCTTACCTTCAGAAAAAAAAAAAAAAGGCTCTCTCAATTGCACTGAGAGATTACTATTCTAAACTTTTTGTTTGTTTTTCAAATGAATGGACTTAAAAATAAGCACTAGATTTGCGAGTGTCAATGATGAACAACATCAAGCCTGCAACCAACACACATTCAAGAGCCAGAAGAGGCACTTGTTAGAAGTCAAGCATCAAAATGAGATGGTTTTGCATTGGGACATATGATACAGAAAGTATTTATGAAGAAACAAACCATGGATTTCACATTGGAGATTTAAATATTAAATTGAACCTACTGGCTGGAAGAATACCTTGTTGCACCACGAGAGGTGTTCGGATGATGGTCTTCCCAAGAGAGGACTGTTGAAGGGGTGTCCTTATTACTGTCATACCAGGGCGCAGTGGGGTCCCTTGCACTACCTACAGACACCAAAATGGAGATCATACAGGCGCTTATGAAACAAGTTGTTGGGATATGCCCTGAAGTTGTTTTGGGCTTTTTCAATATAGTAAGAAATGATAAGGTTCAAGCAGACCCAGTATTTTTTATCTACACCCACTTCACTAAGGGTTACCAAGCTCTAAACTATTCATTTCTCCAAATGGAGAGAACTGTTGTACCTCTCTGGAATAAAGGATCCATAAATACTATTGCTGAGATGAGCCAAAAACACTGAAAAATGACTAGATGGAACTTTTCTTATCTGCCAATAACTTAAAACATATGCACCCACATTTTCTTGCCTGACATAATCAGAAAAACATCTTACTTGTGAAGTGCTTGTTGTTCCTAACGTCCCTGTGGTGTTTGGCCTAATGGTCACAGTGGCTGTCCTTGGCTGGAATGAAGTATATGTTTGACTTGCACCTGTAGTTGATGGAATGATACCCAATACCTTTTGCTGGACTTGAACAACACCTAATTAAAGAAAAATTGAGAATCCATTAATAACACAATTGCCAGCAAAAGAAGTAAATGCAACTCCAGGGTGGCATTTAGAAATCAGTCTCCAGATTGCTAGAACATCTTTGAGTCTTTCAACAATTTTTGGGAAAACCTTTGTGATATTGCAAAAAGAAGCAGCATTATACATTGGCAATAGCCCAACTACATTTTAAGTTAAGAAGCAAGTATTTTAAAAAAGATTGAGGAAAGAGTGAATCTTCACAAAGATCAGTTTGATGGTAACTGCAAGTAATTGCACTGACACGGTGCCACAAAACAGTATCATACAACCATCAAAAGCTATAATCTGATTAATTTAAAATGTAGGAGACCAGTTTAAACACCTTTTACCTACAAGCTTATGGTGCTGAAGAAAATGGATAATGCTCTTCCTGTAACCTAAGAAATATCAATACAAAACTAGTAGCCTTCATGGTTACCTAAGATGCTAAGTATAGTGGAGACAGAATTGAGTTTTTCTGTTCAATATACATTCACATATCTCAAAGTATTAAGTCCTTTTCTTGAAACAAGAAAAAAAAAAGCTAATCTCAGTTTGGAGGCATACTTCCTCATTAGAGAAGATGCAGGCATTATTAACTAAGAACAGCACTTTTCTGCTGAAGCTGTTTGTTGATGTATACTTTAGATAATAAAAAAGAAAAGCATGCTTCATTCCACATTGTAAAAGTAAAGCTTTTCATTTTGCACTATGAAATGTGGACTAATTTACAGGCAAAAAAACTTGCCTCTTTCCCCAACAGACACAAATATTCAGCAGAGGGGGAACAAGCTCTAGAGTCTTGTATAGATACAAGTTTTCCCCCTTCAAGTCATAGTTTACTTCCCTGGTAAAATAGTGTCAATGGAGAATGAATCAGCAAGCTGGAACACATGTTGAATTCAGTTCCCTTTCCCCTACCTCCTTGAGTTGATGGCACATTGACGGCAACAATCTTGCTGTTTGCAGGGAGTGGCAGCTTAGTTATCACTTTCCCTGCCATCGTTACTGGACTGCCTGAGATCTGGAAGGTCTGCCCTGTGCTGGCAATGGTTGTGGCTGAGGTGGCAGCTGTGCTAGTGGCTATTGAGGCACACAGAACAGTCAGTTTTAGAGCAGAATCATTAGCCAATGAAATGACTATTTTCAAGTGTGAAACAGAAAACTACATGATTATTTTTACAATAATTTTTTAATGCGTCATGCGTTCTTTGGTAAAGACTCTTTTCTGGAAGCAGTATGTGACAGCACAGAATGCTTTCATGACCAGTGATTACTGTACAATAACGGCCAGTAATGGATGAGACAGGTCAGAAATGAGGTTACCTAGCAAGTCTGAACAAAGAAAAAATCAGACAGGTATAATCTCAGAAGAGTCCTGATGACTTAGTGGGAGAGCTAAGAGCCAAGATGACAAGATGTGATGATGCTACACATTCTGGAGAAGATGTAGGTGCTCTATGTAGGATGAACTCCAGCATATGTCATCTCCATGATCAACAGCTACTTACCTGTTGAAGACTGGCCTTGTTTAACCCAAGTAGCAAAAGTCTGATGGAAATTCTTGTTCTGTTGGAATGTTACTGTAGCTGGAGAACCCACTTTTGTAGTAAGTACTACTTTGGTTCCAGTGGGGACTGGGCCTGGCAAAGGGCCCACCACCACTTTCTGTGGTGTGGAGACAGTGGTGGCTGTGCTGCTGGCTGTGGTGACAGCAGGGGCCACCCCAGCTGCAGGGATCTGCTTCTGCTGCTCCAGCCGCTTCTGCGGAACCGAGAAAAACACAACATAAAGCGATAATTAGTGTTTTCAGACTTTGTCTAATAAATGTTGTCTCTTCCCAGTATTGAAAAAATAAAGGGGCTCTGGTAGGATTCTAGCTGAATTCATAAAGGACTGGAGAACAGGCCACTCACCCTATAGCATGAGACTCCCTGACCTGCAGAACTGCTGAGACTACACAGGCAGAAAAGCTCCTTTACAGCATCTTTTAAATCCTCAGTTTATATTTGACTTCACTGCCCATTTTATTTTAAAGAAAACACATTAATTAGACTCAGATTAATCTGAAACATTAAAAAAACTTTGAAAAACACTCATCTATATTTGGCTTTGACCATATGCACACAGCCTGCACTTTTGTCAGTAAGTGGTACACCACCATTAGCACAGTTTATTCCTAGCACTCCTAACTTGAGAGCTGTGTGCAATGAGATCCTGCCAGTTACAGAAATAAAAGGCCACACTTCACCACTAAGAATCTAATTTTCAAATTATTCTTTTAACTCTAAATTCAGTTTACAGCTTGCTTTTAAAAATTAGGTTCAAAATCCCCTTACCTAGCAACTTTCTGTGCTGGAACTGTCAAGAAGGTACATTTAATTTAGAGAGCCACTTTGTGAAGTGTTACTATCAGTAAGGTCTTTTACAATTCCAAGCAATCTAACATTCTCCCCTGTGTTACTGGAATGATATATTTAAAATTCAGTGACTTGCTAGTACTACATTGAGGTAATGCTCATGAATCAGAAATACTCATTCACTGGCAATGTATTTTGGTCAGGGAAGGTGAAAAGAAAAATGAGTAAATTGGAAAAAACCATAAATCTTAATAATATATGTGAAATACCAACGTGGCATTGGGTTTCCTCATTTTAATTGCACACATTTATATACACACACATCTATACATACATATATTTATATTAAAAAATTGCCAATGGGCTTCAATCACCCAACTTCATATAGGATAAACCCCAAAATATTTAATTGAATGGAAGCATGAAGAACAAATGCAGCTGTATTCCCAAGTCAGCTATGCAGCAAGGCAGCTTTCCATTACACCAGGGAACACTGCTGACTTTACCTGGAAGTTGGTGCTTCTCAGCCTTCTTTTGAAATAGAAACAAACAAAAGCTTTTTCAAGTGTTATAAATGACAGACAGGAAAAAAAAAAAGGAGAATCCAAAACAAGTCTTTGACTTAAACTTATTTCAAAATACACATACACAGTGGAAGCAGCATTGTTTGATGGCTTAATGTGCAAAAGAAGTGGAAACTTTTGAAAAATGGTGTAAAATAGGATAAACTTTGCTTCCCATTTCTAACGCATGCGGACTACCAGAGCATATTGCTGACAGGTGGGACTACCAAGAGCTCCCCCACCTGCTGGGCAGCCAATCGTTGGTGTTTTAGTTGAGCCTCCAATTGGGCCTTGAATTCCTCTGCCTTCTTCTGTTCACTAACCTTAGCCTGTTGTTCAACTGCCTGTGCCTTTTCCTTCTCCACCCTGCCAAAGACACAACCAAAAGTAAGTTATACCACCACATAAAAACAATCAAACTGGATCTCATTTTATTCAGTTTAATGGCTCTTACAAGAACAAATGACAAGACTGAAGATCACTAAAAACTGGTCACAGCTTTAAAAGTATTTTGAAATAAAATACTGAAGTTGCATGCAATATTCCTGAAATATTCTGATGCTAAACTACTGCAGCACCTCACAGGAAACTACTAATCAAAACTGGGGTTTATAGTTACACCTGAGATTGTAAACAATCTATGTAATACCATTAATTTAAAACAATACTTTCCAAGAGACTAAAAATGTTCCAACTCTAGGTATGCAATACTGAAAATAATAATGTTATGAACCCAATGGTCTTAGGCTGAATTTACCTTTACATTACTTGTAAACATTAATTTTGTTTGTATTATAGAAGTATTTAAACACATACTCTTTCAAGTCATGCCAAAAGTAGCCTAAAGCCTTTCCATGCATTAGAATATTAGCCTGCTAGCATAGAACAGGGATTAAGTTCACAAGCATGGAAAAAATAATACAACGTAAGTTCTAAAAAATCTTGAAGATCTGTATAGATCAGTTTTGGTACCAGCAAATTGTTTAGTATTAAGCTTGCCTATCACTATCAGAACACACAGCAAAAATGCAGCACAGATCTGCTTTTGCTGATGGTAGCTACCAAGTTCGTGTTCTCTAGCGGGAACTTTTAATTAACATACACACGCAAATTAAAACTGCTTTCTTTAAGAGCTCATTTGAGTTTGTTTACCTTTCAGCAAATGCCCTGATCTCCCACAGTTCCAATTCCTCCTCTGCTACCCAACTTTCAATTATAACAGGGCCCGTTTGCTTGGGTGTTTCTGGCCTTTTTGGCCTTAGTGCACTTGATCGCAGTCCCTTCCTCTGCGGTGTTGGAGTTTCTTTGGAGAATAGTCAAAACACACATATTAGGCTTCATTATAAAACAAAATCCAAGTGTAAACCAAGATCTAGTGTCTCTTTCAGTCTCATTTTATGAACTGGAACGCCTTTCAGCTTCAGACAAATCACCTCAGCTTATTCAATGCATTGTTTGTTTCGAAAAGGCAAATGAATAGTTCATATCAAGCTGTATTTGCTTCCTTGATGGTTTGAATTAACAAAGATCCAGTTACCTTAATTTCTGTAGGAGCTTATGAGAAGGGGAAAAATGGATAAACAAGCATACCTTTCGGAGCCTCTGGTACACCAATGGGACAAATAATTTTTCTTATACAGTACTCTGACCGGATTCCATATTGACCAACATCTCTTCGCTTGATTATTTCTGTTGTTGTAATTTCAGTTTCAGATGTTTCTACAACAAATCAGTCCCAACACATCAATAACAGCAAACAAATAAAAGCTACATCTCTGATCGACCCAAGATACTCAAGGTAAAGAAACAGCAATGAGTACAAACTGTTGACTAAAAAAACCTCACATGCCATAGCTAACATTACGCCTTTACAGAAATGTGTGGAATGAGTTTACTACTCAAAATTAACAGCAAGAGCCCTTGCATAAAGAGACCAAGAAATTTCAAGAAATAATACCTGTGCGTGTAGTTCCTCCCCCAGGTGGAGCTTTTGCTGCCATGTCATCCCATTTGAGACAGGCCCACAATAACCGCAACATAAGGCTCACTCCAGCCAAGGATTTTACTGTTTGAAGTCGGTACCTAACAATAAAGTATTAATTACATTTTAAAATAAACATGTATTTTAAATACCTAACTAAAACAATGTTTTAGTTAGGTATTTAATGTTTTCCATTCTACCTTTACTAGATAGCAAATTTGGTACCATTAGGCACAAACACGTACACCACTTGTATTATAAAATTCAATTAACTGTATTTTAATATTGAATCAACTTCATTATATCCTAAACTTTTCCTCAAAAACTTAAAAGTATGTACCTCCAAGTGATCCCAAAAGTTGGCCTTGGGGATGGATACGGCCAGATATCCAAGGCAGGCTTTGCATTATAATTGAAATAGGGAACTTCTCTGATCCCTCCTTTTCTGGCCAGCTTTTTTAAGTCATCATTGGGTAAAACAAATATGCTTTTCTTACTGCTTTTGGTAACAAATTTTCTATATGATGGCAAAGCAGTTCCGGAACGAGTTTTTTTCGGTCTTGCAAATTTCATTAACTTCACTTTGTCTTTTGTAGAATACTCTTTGCTGACAGTCATGGAGGTCACCAGTGTGCCTTCTGGGGTGGTCAGTGAATCAGTCACTGTTGTTGTAACCACAGTTTTGCTGTGCTCCTGTACAGAAATGACATCAACGTTACTGTTTGTAGCTGGAGTGGTAAGCTTCGTTACAGTAGTGGTGGTAGTTACAGTGGATATGGCACAATTTTCTGTAGATGACACTACTGTTTTCTCATCATTAGAAGATGCAGTTTCTGCAACTTTAAACACAGTTTTGGATTCTGTAGACACAGTTGATGTTGTGGTAGTCACTTCAGTAATAACAGTTTTTATTTTACTTTCTCCATTAATATTTTCCATTTTGTAGGTCTGTACACCATTCTGCTCGGCAAAGTCACTACTCAAGCTAGATTCCTCACATGAGGTTACAGGCGACGGAGCAACTTTCTTATCCTCGATTACTTCAGTTTCCATGGATTCTGTTTCACTATTAAGGTTATTTTCTTTACAGGCAGCTTGTGCTGGTGTGGAGGCAGTGCCAACAAAGGCAGATCTCTCAGGAGAAAGCTGTTTTTCTTCAGTTGTCTGCACAAACTTGCAAACTTCATCTGGTGGCTGAAGACCCTCTCCTGGTCCAGACTCAGGTGAACTCTGCAGACATGACTTAGGGTCTTCACTATTGTCCTTTGTGTCCTCTACCATGATGTCACCATTCATGAATAGTTTTACTGAAGATTCCTTAAAACTCAATGATTTTATTTCATGTTCTGGAATGGATTTATTAATATTATTAACTTTTGGCTCAATATCACCCCCTGCCTTAGTTTCACAGGTATCTTTAACTAAGCAGTCATCGTTTGATAATACTTTAATATCATTGTCCTTTCCATTAATTTGAAATGCTGATTTTTCTAAGTCTGTCTCATTTTCTTCATCTTTATTATTCTTTTTGTCAGGAACATTATTTATATTTGTCTGATCAAGATATTTGCTTATGGTACTACTTGTCTCTTGACCTTTCTTTTGACCATTAGCCTCAGTCAGCTTGGAGTTCAATAAATCCTCATAAGCTTCTGTCTCATCCATATGTTCTGAAGTTTGACTTTCAATGTTTCTTTCAGAAATTAGCTCTGGTTTAAATGGTTCTAGATCTTTGCTAACTGATTTTTGGTGAAATGTAATCTTGTTTTCAGATTTACTTTCAGTCTTTCCTGTAGGAATGTCTTCTTCCATTTCACTTTCTTGAAAGGATGTTGGTTCAACATGGCTTTTTATCATACAGTTGTTTTCTGGATCTTTGCTCTGCTGTTCAGAATTCCCTTCTGAATCTGTTTTTTCAAGAGTAGCCATAGAATCTTTTCTACAGCTGCTTTCTGTTACCACTGGCTTTAAGTTTTCACATTCATGCTGAGATACTCTGGTAGTAGGTAGTTTTTGTTTCAAAGGTTTTTCACTTATTTCTGAAAGATCCCATTCTGTAGTTGTTTGTTTCAAGGCATCTACAAAGGAGCTATCAGACTCTTCCACAGCCTCTTGGCCCTGATACTTATCAGGAGTCCTAGGACCAGGGTTGTTTTCTTTGCTATCATTCTGTATGGAGCTTTCACCTTCAGAGGACTGAGGGGAATCTTCATCCAGTAGCTGGCCTTCTCCTTTTGACAGCCTGTCGGGCAAAGGCAAAGAGGGCTCACCAGTTTTGGTACAAGAGATGCTGCCCATTGGCAAGCAGTCCTGCCCTGCACCTTCTGCTTGAGTCTTCTCCAAAATGGAGGGTTGACCTTGGGAAGACACATCAAACTGGCTTCCTTCTTTTACTTTTCTCTTTTGTAGCTCATCTATGTTCTTCTGGGGGTTTACAGATGGAACACCTACTATTTTAGCACTAGCCTCCAGTTTCATCCTTTCTAGACGTTGTTTTTCTTCCAGTGTAAACTGTTTTATTCGCCTCTCAAGTAGTCCATCTAATTTTGATGATTTTACTTTCCTTTTGTAGCAAGTCCTTAAATGAAACCCCTCACTGACATTGATGATATCCCGCTTGCAATGACTGTCCTCATCTTTTACGGGGGGTTCAGTTTTCACATCATCTACATCCATAGGTTCTTCCTTGATGACTTTATCATTTTCACCTTTTTCCACTGCAAAAAAGAAATACCTCTCAATCAGTAAGCTCCCTAAGCAATGAATACCAAACCATATTTTTATACATTAAGTACAAAGAAATAAATGAACCTTTGAGCGTATTAATAGATGTCAAGAAAAAGGGAACAAAAATTTCAGGCACTACTACAAGGGATAATAGGCAATAATTTAACCGAGACATTTTAAACATCTCAACAAAATCTGTTACAGGTTTTCACCAGTTATTGCTGGTTCTGCACTTTCACACATGCAAACTTGTTATGAACAGGTAGCTGTACAATAACTTAAGTGTGTCACCTTTGTCTTTTGCTTGATCTGAATTTTCAGAAACTGTATCAACTTCTACTTTCTCTTCACATGACTTTTCTTCTTTCACATCCACTTTCTCCAAAGTTTCTGAACCATCTGCTTTGTCTTTTGCTTGCAGATCCTGAGAATCCTTTGTTCTGTCTTTCTCTGTTTTTACCTTAATTGGACCTTTTCGTTTATCCAAGTTGCATTTTTCATCTTCACTCTTTGCTATTAACAAATCAATTACAATGTTTTAATTATTCAGATTTTTGCTTTTTAATACTCTCCTACATTTTGAGGTATGTTAGTTTACCTCTCAAATCATTCATTCATCATTGATGAAATTCAGAAATAGAATTAAGTATACAATGGTAACATCATATATCAAGCTAAGTGCAATATGGAATTAAAAAATTACCTAAAAGGCCACCAGAGAGAAAACTGTTTCTTTTACATTATTTTTTCAGGAATCCTTGTTCAGCTTTTCTTAAAATAAACAAACCAACAAACCAATCCTAACACCCCAAAGCAAAAGACACCCCTATTTTCCTACAAACTAAATACCACTTTCTGAAAAGCCAGACTGTTAAAGAGTATATTAATTCACATGCATATATTATCTGAATAGAAAGTAAAAAGCAGTATATTAAAATTAAAAAAAAAAAAAAAAGCAATGCAGACACTTACTTGGTAGCAACTTTCTGTAATTTGCATTAGTATTTCCAGGCAGTTTGGGCATAAATCTGTGGACATGTGTTTTACTAATCCAGCTCCAGCCACCATATCCTGTTACTCTATATTCCTCTCCTTTCTGCTTCCAAACCTGTTCAGAATTTTTAAAACAGTAGATTTACTGGTGCTACTTATTGCATTAAGTTATATATTCGCTTAAAAACTGACCATTTAAAAAAAAAACAAAACAAAAAATCAAATACAAAACTTCAATTTACAGACTTTTTCTAGCAAGCTGAACTATATTTGTGAAAAAATATACCATCTAAAATTAAAGATGTATCTGCTGGTAACTGATTCTATCACAGTAACATCTAAAAACCATATTTATTTCATGTAACAGGAAAATTGTTTACCCAAAAAAGCTGCAAAATTATAAAAGCTTTTGAATCAACCTGCATTTTGTTACAAAAAATAAATTCAGAGCAAAGAACCACTCCAGCAGAAATATTTAATATCTAATGTAGGAGAATATAAAGAAGTTTCTATAGTAGCTCCCCCATCATATTATATAACCTTCCATAGTAAAGGTAGCTAGGCTAGCATTTTGGGGTTTTTGGGAGGGTGGGGGAGTGGGTGCGTTGTAGGAATGGAGAACAGGGACAAACCTACATACAAAATTTCAATGACCTTTCCATTAGGAAAGGCTGCAGTTTGCAGACAAACATCTGTCAACTCAGGCAGTGTCAGCAAGAGCACAATACACGTCAAATTTAGTTCACACCAAGATTATGTGCATGAACACTTGGGCACGGCTCCTACTCCATCCTGCTCCAATGGCAAGGAGTAACACAATGACAATACAATTTACTATGATGGTTTTTTTTTGTTTTTCACAAAAGGAAACCTTACTTGATGTTTGACCGGAAACGTGTATTTCACCCAAGTAGCTTGCTGCATTGTTTCCTCTTCTTCTTGTTTTCTCTCTTTTTTTTTCACTTTCTCCTTTTCTTCTCTTTCTATTGCTGTCATTCTGCGTAATCTAATAGATACAGATTTAAGTTCAGGATCTTGTAAGCAAATACAAGAAGTCAAACAACATCCTATACTACCCCTTTGAATGATTTTAAATATCTGAAGTTAAGTGGAACACCCAGTATCAGGTTATATGTATCACACTGCTTTTTTTGGCTATTACAAAAGGCAAACACAGCTGTCTGCAACTGTGTCTAACATCAGACACATTTTTTTTCTTGTTCTATGACATAATAAAAAACAAAATACAGACTTCACTGAACGAAGTTTGTTGAAATTTCCTCTTCTAGTCTCCCAAAGTTTTATCACTTTGATAATGATACAGATAAAGAACAGAAACTTGCTTTGCAGGAGCATTGACACTATAAAAATCTTGTCATGTATTTTCACTGTTTCTGGTTGAGAACAACACTTCAAGCATAGAATGACTAACTAAATTCAAACATAATTCTTACAGCCTTAGAGGAACTGGTAATTGTAAACCAGAGTAAAGTTCTTATGTCAAATAAGATGATGTTTATTTTACCTAGTGTGCCCCAATGATTCCCGCCAGATTGGCAGCATGACAACTGGTTTGATTGCACATTCCAATATAGCCAGAGCTAGTGCAAATTCTCTAGGTTTGCTGCACATCTGAACAGCCTTAATCCAGTTAGACCTAAATCAGAAAAAAGACAAAAATCTGAAACATATATGTGCACTAATACAGCACAGATTTAATGGCAGGATAAAACCTCCTGTATTTCAGTACTTTAATGTGCAATTATTTTAGCCATCCAGCACAAAACACAAACTTGTTCTGAAGCATAGTGCTTTGAAATTAGTGATTTTGAAAACAAAAGACCATTTCTTTTTAATACCGTTAGCAAAAATACAAGAAGAGAATATCTATTTTCATTTATTAATTTACCTGTGGGAAGCCCAGTTAGGGTGAAGGAATGATGCTGGGATATTGTTTTCGAGCTGAATAATAGTGAGCCTCAAAGTGGATATGGTAAGAACTCTGGAGCCATGGACAGACCCATTCCATTTGAACTCTCCAGCAGGAGTCAGGCAGAATTTATGTGAGAGGTGTCTCCTCTTGTCATGATCCTCCCTGTGCTGGTGCTTGTTCAGTGCAAAGGAGTTAGTGGCATACTGATTGTGATAAACACGATACTTCCCCTCTTGCCCTAACTTGAAGTAATTGTTCATATTGCCTTTCATCACAACTTCCTTCTTTGTGGTCATCCGGGAGACTTCACCTTGAGAGTTGACCACCAGAACCTTGTGAAAGAAAGAATTATTTTTAAGATACACTTAAGCTTCAAATATTGAATTATTTATGATGTAGGCTTCAACTGCCTGTATATAAGAATAACTTGCATCAGTTTGTAGAAGCAAGTTACTGTTTATCTGGTACACTAAATATAGGTACCTCATCACTGATTGTATATAAAGTTAGGATATTCCCAACGTTCAACTTGACCATTTAAAAAAAACCAACCAAAAAACATCCAGGCTCCTCAGAACATCAGAGAGGAACCTGTTTTGCTGCTCTGAAATATGCTGATTGAGGGAGTCAGCTTTGACAAAATAGCTTCATTAAACTTCTGTAGGCTTTTGTGAAACCCCTCCTTGGTAAAACAGAATTCATACATGTAGCTAAGCCAACAAATACCTTTTAAAACATGGCATGAAAAACCAGTTAACAAAACCAAAATGTATACAGCAAACAACATGCAGACAACTAACTGCAATGAACTCATTCACTTAACTCCTGGAGAAACTGGGCTACTTAAAAAAGAAAACAAAACAAACCATCAAATGAACAGCAACCAACCTACATCCATAGAAACAATTTATACCAACTGGCAGACATTTGGAGAGATAATTCACTTTTGTCTGCATCAAGCAGTGCCACCATTTTGCAATCATCGTATTTAAGTTAACATACTCTGCCAGCACAGATTTATTATGACCTGAAAATGTGGCTATTATCTAGTTATTAAACAATAATCAAACACAAACCACTGTAGTTTTGGCACACCAGTTCTGAGGGATTTGAAGACAGAAGTGGGAGAAAATGCATAAAACCTATTACTGGCTATATAGCAAATAATTCTCTAACTTTTATGACCAGAATGTTCAAGGAAAGCAGGTGTCCTGGGACACTGTCATACACTCTGCAGATAGCAAATAAGAGGGCAAGAGCAAAGAGGAGAAAAATAAGTGTCCGTTGATATTAGAATTTAATAATTTGTTATTTTATTTTTGCTACTTCTTTTTAAGTACCTCCATAGTCTGCCAAAATCACTTTTTTATTTTTAAAAACATCATCAGTTTTCTAAAACAGTTGTTGTACTACTTTGAATTTTCCAAGATGTGCACAAACTTCTCTGCCTTCTTTAAATACCTTATTTGCTTCATGGGCTGCAGCAGCAACCTGCTGACTTTTCATCTGGCACAACTTGCTATCTGGATTTCTCAACCTTGTGAGCATTCGTGTCGATCCTGGCGTGCCTTTTCCTGTGCCTGGAGAATCACTTCTTTCCCCATTAGATCTCTCTCCTGCCCAGGAGAAAAGGAAAAAAAAAAAAAAAAAAAGGCTTTTAAAACAAACTTAAAAATTGGAAGTTTTATAGTGACGTATGCAAGTTGAAGGTTAAAGGAAAGAGGCATAAACCAAAATTTAGAAACACTATCATTATTACCTATGTCCTCTGAAGTCTGGGATCCCCTCTCTGCATTTTCAGCATCCTCAGGAGTCTTGATGGAGTCATTCTGCCCAGAGTCCAACTCACTGCTGTTGCTGTTCTCAACATCTGACTGAGGAGCGGCAGATGCACTGCTGCTGTTGCTAGGGATCATCTCACCAGTTTCTTCTACAAAAAAAATCAACTTCATTTTTAGTTTTTCTTCTAAATTGGATCAATGCATTTTTTTCTAGTTTTAAATTTTTCATTAAAAAAAGTCAGCTGAACATCTTTTGCTTGACTAGAGAGAAATGCCCATAAAATATTGATTCCCTCCAGAGCACTGTATCCATGAAAGTATTTTTTGTTCTCTTTCAAGCAGTTTCAACTTTTACATCTCTGAAGAACTGAAAATCATACTTGTATTTAAAATATATTCATATTTAATCCAAGACAATTATTTTTTGCACACAGAGAAGGCTCTGTTGAGACTTTGTTTTGCTTTTAGAATGCAGACTTCATGAAATTTCATCTTCCTGCAGCTTCTATGATTTTATGGCTTTTGATTTCCTTCTGCTTTAGCTATTCCTCAAATAATTCACTTTGAGCTTCAAGCTCGGTAAGACAAATGGGCTCTTGGCCCTCAGTTGTCCTTGTTATGGTCTGTCTTGACAGCTGTGGACATTGTCTCCTCACTCATTCTTAGGTGTACTGCCCAAGTATCACCTTGCAACTACACCTTCAGTGAACTGCAGCTACCTAGAAATAAATCACTCCAGTTTCTCACTAAGAACAACCCACCATCCCTCAGAGCAGCAATGTCTTCTTAATATTGTGCAAGAGACACAGCACAGCTGTTTAAAAAACACAGGATCTTTCTGTTTCTAGAATTCAAAACATCAGAGATTCTGTTGTTGTGAAGGAAGGTTACAGAACAAAACCTCCTTTTTGTGAAATACTCACTTCTAGCAGAAAGATGATTAGGAAAATAGTCTGGGGTCTGTAGAAGTTCCCTAACCTGAATGCATATTAATTCCTGGCTTTGCCACCACTGTTTGATCCATTTCCTGTTTTACTAAGAGGAAAAATGGAACCTTTTTTGGTGCCTGCTGTTTGGAATAGAATGGAAACACCCAAACAAAACCCTTAAATAAAATACTTCTACCCAAATTACATTTAACAAGGATGGTGACAGACACATTCTCATCTAGCTTTGAATTTTAGTCTTCTTTTCTCCTCTTTGGGAGTTTTTGCCTCACTGACACTGGTTCAGCATCTCTTCCTCCAAGAGTCTCATACTGAAATTTCATAAGAGGAACACAAGCATCACTGCGAAGACAATAAATTAAGACTTGAGGAAGAACAAAACACACCTTCCTACAAAAAGAGCCTACTAATTTAAAAATAAGTTAGAAGCTTTGGAAGGAGAAAAGTACCTGTAAAAGTATAATAAAGAAATGGTAAATAAGTGAATCTTTGAAATAAAATATTAATCCATATGTGCTTGGAATAAAGTTATGAGATATTAATATTTTCCATTAGGCTTCTATACAGTTATTTTAAGTTTAAAGTGGAATAACAAATATGACAACTGGTAAAAATATCTACAATACCAAATAACTACAATGTATGCTTTTGGTCTCATGCACTAGGACAGTATCTGTATTAAAAAAGTGTATAATGAGGCTTTCAGATTATGGATTAATCTCTACTATCACTTTTTGCAGCCTATTGACTATGGCTACATCACAGATTAGAGTATTTTTGTATATTTTAAGATCTGAAAATAAAACTGATAATTTAAACAGTAATCAGCTGTTTGGAATAACATTTGGTTATGCAGTAAAGCTTGTAATAGAATATAATTCTAAATGTAATAGAAAATCATTCTAGAATAGCACACCAATAATTTATGTAACACCTAATTAAATTCCATGCATTCCTAAATATAAAGTTTGTTTTTTTAAAAAAAATAACAGTGTACATTACTACTTTTGAATCACTGACATAGCAAAATAGAACACATTAAAATACAAGAGCCTCTGTGCTTATAATTCTGAAATCTGTTTAAAATTCCTAGCATGGCAACTTTAATCTTGACATTTCAGTGCAACAGTTTACTCACAGGAATGATAATACTTTATTTGTTAGTGATTTATACAGTAAATGAGAGGTTAAAAAATAAACAAGCCAGAAGCAAATTAGAATTTGAAATAAACTTTGATAGGATGCTAACAATCATTATGGATCACTATGGAAAAATAAAATATACAGAAAATCAAACATAAAAAGCTTAGCCATAGTAATACTTGGAAGGCATGAAAACAAATGCTAATGTCACAGAGGACCACAAATCTCAAGCACTAGTTGCAAGAAAATTAACTTTGAAATGTTAATGACAACGTAGCAGTAAAGGATGGCACTGCAAGCAAACAGCACGAGTGATACACGCTGTGAATGGTTTTAGTGGACAAACTCAACAGATTCCCCAAATTACAGAGGCATTGGTAACAGTGCCTTCTGTACCTGAGAGTTCCTGAGGGAGCTCTGATGCCACCTTCTTCTCTGCCACGTTGTTGCTCTCAAGGGTTTCTGACTGACACCCCATTGCGTTCTTCCCTTCAGAGCAACTAGTCTCTCCTGAAGAAGGATTTGTGTTGTTGTCATCAGTGCTTGGTGCCACAGAGTTACCTTTATCCCCAACGACTGTTGCCTCTATAGTAAAATGCACAACAAAACTTTAGGAATATTCTTTAGTATGTCTTAGGATGTCACTTGGCATCATCCTTAGAAAGCAACTTCAGCAGCTCTGTAATTGAGCTTTCTGCTTTCCTCATCATTTTTTTTTTTATTAGGCAGTGGTGTTTCAGAATCAAAGCACAAGCTAATTCTGATGAGGAAAACAATGTTAAAAACTACATATTAGTGCTTACTACAAACACGTTGATCACAACCTCTAAGTGCTACCTGCACCTCAAAAGCCAAAGTTTCTACAAGCTAACTTTAAACTTGAAAAGTAGGAAAACTGGTTAAATTACTTAGCAAGGAAAACAACCATGATACTCAACCACAAAGGAACTGGCAAATATCACCTATTACTTAAAAAATTACTTAGGGAGAATCATAAAAACCCCCAACACGTTCAACATTTACAAGAAGTGTGAGGGTCTCAAATACAGATTCATTTCACGTAAGCAAGGTTGTAAAAGCACAGTCAGTTTTCTTACCTTCTGTTTCCACTTTTTCCCCATCTTGCTCAGTGGCCGTTTCCTCAATTTTATCTTGGTCTCCTGGTTCTTCCTTGCCCCTCTCAGCATCTGTCTGATCATTATCAACATCACTTTTGGGCTTTTCTGCTTCATCATCTGCTGCGCTTTTATCTTCCACTATTTCTCCTTTTCTTGCTCTGATAATGTCCAAAATTTCATCTACAACAGAAAGTATGTTGTCATCAAGGATCAAAAAATTACCACCTACAGAGCCACTGAGCAGAAGTAACATGACATAAGCACTACTTCTCTCAATGAGATAAAACTTCTTACCACTCTTCCCCACTCAGAAGAAACAATTCCAAAGATTTAATTATTGATTTCTCAGAGTCATGCATTTATGTAGCTATGACTTAGAGCCATTTTTAAACCTAAATATCTAATCTTCACGTCTTCCCTAGAACCAAAGGTTAAACCTTCACAGATTTATATTGCTATTTATTGCTCCAAGGTAGATAAAGTAAATTGGTGGGCAACAGCAGAGGAGATAGGCATTCTTTCACACTTTCTATAATATTGGAGCTAACACAGCTCCACTCCAACACCTGCAGTGATCACAACCTGGTACACCCTAAGTGTATCAGGAATCCAAATCCCTCAGGACACCCTGGAATACACGACAGAGTCCTACAAGACATCAGCACTATATAACCTTGCTGCTACCTCAATATGCTTCTCCATCAACTTCTATAAACTTCTTACATGAAAATAAACTAGTATTTAATTCAAAGGAGAACATCTCTCCCATTAAACAAAATATTCTTACCATTTGCTGCAGAAAGGAAAGACTTGTTGTTGCCCCTTGCTTTATTAGTAAGGTCTTCCGTCACATCCATGTGCCGGTGAATTTCTTCACGCATTTCTTCCAGAGTTTTGCACAGGTCAGCTTCCCAATAATCTTTGTCTAGGCATTCAATTAACTCTGCCAGCTGTATCTTTGTGCTATAGTACCAAATTTTCTTGTCTTTCTCACTTTCTGAATCTTCCTCTCTGTAAGAGTATTTTTTAAATATTAATTTTATAATATCTGGATAAATGACAACATTTAATATCAATCAACTTTTTTTGCAGAGAATTATTAGATACCAGTACTTAAATGTGAATAAACAAATAATGTAAGGACTGTAGCTTGGGAGATTCAACATGTTAAGGTTTGCTGTGTGCTCTTCTCCCACAGCTTATACATTAAGGACAGTGTCAGATATTCAGAAAGCCAAATAACCATCATACAACTTGATTGTCATCTACCTACTGTTTAAACAACCATAATACTCAAGTCAAACAGAACACTACTAAACTAAGGTGGTTATGAAGTTAATAACAGCAACATTACTATAAATTCAACCACTAATCTCTCACAACCTTTACTACAAAACAGACTTTTGGTTTTGATGATAAAACGTGATGCATTGCAAAGACATACTATTATTTCTCTCATAAAGGCCCTTGTTCATGAGACGCAACAAATTCTACTTTCCATTCCACTTCCTCCTCTAGGCTACCAGTAACTTTCCATTACTTTTAACAGGTTAGCATCGTTAAGTTTGACAATTTTTATCAGAAAACAGCTCATTTCAGGAAGACTGCCCACATACAAAAAGTAGCATCTGAACGTTGACAGCCATTTGACTGTGTGGAATATTCTATTCCTGTAGACTTTCATGGTAAATAAAAATTATTAAACACTTTTCCCTCTAAACCAACAATGTTATTTTTTAACATTAATGGAAACAGCAGCACCTTTATTCTCAGTGAACAAAAGCCACAGAAAAGGAAGATAAAGCAAACAGTCAAAAACTGAGATGCAAGGGCAGAAAAGAAAGCAAGAATACAGCTTTATACAGCAAGAGGAAAGAAAAAGATGAAATCAAATGATTAACTGAAAAGGAGAGGGGAAGTGCGGGTTCTGAACTTTCCCTGGCAAACGTCCAGTGGAAGTGGTGAGAGCACAGCCTGGCAGAGCAGCAATTGTAAGGCTGCTCTGCTCCTTATGAACATGATTGTAGAATATAATGCTGTTCCTAAGCTTATATTTTTATTATTTCTTAGCTCACCAAAAAGGGAACTTTAACCTTCCACTTTGAACCTCTAGCCTACGGCACAATTATTTGCTAGATAGATATAACATTTATGAATCTTTTTATATGACCTAGATATGCAACAATATGAATGCTTTACAAAGTCTTATCATTCCATGAAGGAACACTGTGCTAGTACCAATGTGTCAGAGCAGCAGCTCAGGCACAGAGACCTGTACACCTTGCTTAGATTTTGTGTGATTATCCAAATGTTTTCTTCTTTTTCCCTTTTTGCCCCCCATTTAGCAAATCTGAAACTGCTGCAGCTATGCTGATGCATCCAGGATACACACCTATATGTGACACCTGAAAATCCCATGAAGCATCTGTCCTTTCCTTTCCCATCAGTTCTCCCAGCTCTACAGTTATAAGGTTCCACTGGATTGAAAAGCAATTAGCAATTCTCTTAATTTTCC
>NW_009954140.1:3819799-3836095 GCF_000747805.2 Chaetura pelagica
CTACATAACTCAAGGAAAATCTGCCAGTACCGATAAAGAGATGCTGTATCACATGCCAGTAAAACCCAGAGGCACACTGTGAGGAATCAAGACACTAGACCACAGGAGTATTCTGCAGAAGAAACCTAGAGCTAATCTTTCCACATGTGATTTAAGACCTACCCATTAAAGAATTGCTCAGGTAATATTCTAGAAATAGTATTTTATTTCCATTTTATTTTATCTATGTAATGTTTTGAGCATACAATTTCTCTTTAATTGAAGGTGATGACAATTTCAGTAACAGAAGTTTAGGAATTAAGAGTTTTCTCTTAACAAAAGCACAGACAGAAAAGAAAATGGTATAAGCTTGCTGTTACGGATGCTTGCACGAAACTCATCTTTGGTGAGACTTTTTTTCAAGATCCAGGTGTATACTCATGGAAGCCTTGGAGTGCTCATTACCAGCTCACTGACAGTCAAAAAACTGCCGCAGAAAGCATTCTGTGGGATCCATTTTGGCAAAGTTAGTTAAGATTTAATTTAACAATGAAAAGATTTAAGCTAACTTTTCCTGAACGCCTTCTTGCATCAGCTAAAGGGACACTACTTTTACCCCTTGAAGAATTCAGAGAAGTTATCATAAAAAGGCGACTGAAAGATGCAAGTCTACACAAGGACTGATTCCCAGTGCGTTCCTCTGGAAGGCAGATGTGCCAGCCTGGTGCTGGACAGGTCTACTTAGTCTCCAAGGGACTCAGCTGAGTCACATACATTAAAAGTGAGGCCAAGCAAGGGAGAAAAGAATCACACAAATATTTCCTACCCCTTTCAGCCTCCTTCTCTGCCAGGAACTATTCACTGGCAGGCTTTAGAGGCAAGTTTTAAGAAATAGAAAAATGACAATGCAGAAGATGCTAGAAACTTTCAAGTAAGAGTGAAGTAGATACACCCCTTCCTGAATTCCACACTGATACAATTAGAAATCGATGAAATTCAGTAAATTGTCTAAAATAACCTATTAAAATGAAGACCCTTTTAATTAACAGGAGAAATATAGGAGGACCCAATAAGAACACAAACAGCATGACAAATCTTGCAGAAAAAAAGCTGAAACTGTTTGACCATGAAGATACATGCAACTCAGCAACAACAATTTTGTCTTGTTTCTGCTAACAAAATATGTTTCATTTTCTTCTTCCATAAACATTTGACAACTCCAAAGCACCTCAATATTTCTAGAATGATAACTTGGTTGAAACACTGTAGCAGTTCACTAGAAGGCAAGTCAAAGTCCTAAATTTCCTGACTTGTTATCTTGCAGAAATGACCTTCAAGAGCAAAACAAATGCAACTGACCCAGAGACATCATCCTAAATTTGCTAACAGCTTGAAATAAAACCTCAGGATGCCTGCCTCTCCATTTTTTTTTATCCTGAGATTTACTCATGGGTATGTATGAGATAGTCACTGTGTCCACTTTTCCATCTTTGCAAAACAGAAGAGGTGGAAAAGAGAAACAAAAGTACAATGGTGTGCTTAAACAGGCTTACTACCCTTAGCAAGTGATGAGAATTGAAACAAAAGTATCAGCGAACAACATCTACAAAACCTTTTACAAGCTGGGAAAACCAGTGGAATGATAGATTAATGGTATTTGTGAGAGGAGAAAGGAGAAGTAAAAAGCTCTAAAAAACCTTTTGAAAAACAAAAGGAAGCCCTGCAAGAATTTAGAAGTTCAGTTCTCTCATCCTCCTGGGCAAGATTAGTGTTTTTTCAGATAATTTTAGATCTCTTTGCCTCCTCTGATATATTTGATCAAATGGCATTGGTGAATAGACTCTTCATTTTAATAAAGTTGATATGATATAATTGACTGTATTTAAGACTGTAGCATTTGGCAGTTATCCTTCAGCTCAGGTGTGGTTTGATCTTGTTCAAGCTATATGTATGCAAAATGGATGGCTTGCAATACAGTATGCTTACTGAACCTAAAGAGATTAAAATGTACAGAGTTTAATATCTATGTGAATTACTCAACCTGTCTTTCTCTGGAATGTAGTCATGTAGTAAATTCTTTTGTTCCCCTACAAAGTGGTTTTAGCATCAAGTTTTAAGGGTTACATTATGCATAAATTTAATTATAGCAAAGCTCTGTGAAAAATCTAGTGGAATTGGTTGATTCTGTACATGATACACTGCACTCGACTACCACTGCAGATCTACCAGAACACCTGTGTTTTCTTCTGATTCCATCAGGAGGATTTGAAAAACTGACACTAGCACAAGGCCTGATATCTACTGGCACCAGGAAGGATAGGGATGAGCTGGGAATCTTTCAGCCTAGATGATCCACATGAGAATACAAAAGAAAGTCAGGAAACAATTAATGGATGAACTGCATTTCTTCTTGTCATAAAAATACCTTTCTTTGTACGTTTTTAAATATTTTAATCATCAACAACAACAAAAAAATCAGTAAATGGAAAATCCAATATTTTCCTTTTGCTGTATTTTTTACAGTTTTCATCCATTTTGATTTGAAATGGAATACTCGTGTATTTTCTCCTTAACTAAATGCCAATTATGATACAAAACTTACATGCATAAAACTTTACTTATGATATCTGAAACAAACAGTTTACCCACTGAAGTCCTAACAGGAATGCAAATAATTAAAAAAAAAAATATTCAACACATTAAATTTTTGAAGTGGGTTTTTTTTTTCTAGTGCAATTAAGATTACCACCAATGTGTTATGGAGAAACGATCAAGAAGCACCTGCCCAATTTGTTTTAGTTCAAAATATGTTGAAGTTCTGCCTATATCAGAACCTACAAATAATTCACTTCATTGTGAAAACAACAGTTTCATAAAACAAGTTTAGTAAAAACTAATTACCAATCGACCTACCTACTGGGGGAAAAAAAACCCTCCCTATTTATCTTAAAATCACTGTTTCTATGTTCATTCCAAGACCTATAATGGGAAACAAATATAATTGTTCTGCCAGTACAGTAGTTCATCTTTAGAAGAACTTCTTCCTCAAGACTTTGAAAGGATTTAAAAAAAGAAAAAGCACAGGTAACTAGAGCAAAAATAATATCAGCTACATGTCATTCAAAGCCAGGCTTTTAATGAAAAAAATCAAACTTTCAACTAATTTTCTGGAAACTGAAGGTAGAAAATTATGTGTGAGGTGATGGGAAAAAACAGTATCAGTAGCTTGGTGCTGCCACCTGAACGATGCACCACATGCTGTAGAACACGTGATAGAAGATAAATAGCATAAAAAAAGAAGAATGAGTATAAAAGATTCCCTACATCTTTTAAAAGATTACTTGATGCTACTATGGCATTTATAACCCAGAGAAACGAAAAATAATCAAATATGCATTTTTTACAAGTGTGAAAAAAAGAACAGAGGAAACAAAGAGCAGCAAAAACTAAGACAGCATCAACTACCAACAGATTAGAGAAAGGGCACTACCTATTTTAAAGGACTAAAACCAGACCTTAGAAGTATCTTGTTTGCAAGATGTAGCACTATCTGCAGTCCTCACAATCCCTTTTAAACACACTGGATGGAAAATTGTATTTCAAGAAATAATAAAACCTCTTTATTTTTCCTAAATTAACAATACCATTGATTCCACTTAAACATTTTCTCCTCCACTTTGAGAACAATTATGTAAAAATAGTCTTTTATAAGAAAAACCAGTCTAGCTATATTCCTGTAAAAAATGTAGACATATTTTTATAATTTCAGATTCCACTTTTCAGGGAAAAAAACCACAACAAAATAACAGGGCACAATGCCCTCACTAGCAAGGGTCTGACTATTATTCATGTTTTGAGAGACATTAGTGTTGTGTTAAACACAGGAAATAGATGAAGACAAGCATTTCTTGCTATCTTGACTTTGTTTACCCCTACAGAAACCTTCACATCCACCACTTTCTGCATTTCCAGCTAATACCTACAGTGAACACCTTCAAGTGCCTCTCAAAGTCTTTGCTTCAAAGGCAGAACACTGACCCAGTACCAGTATTCAACTGTCAAATACTATCTAAGCAGACACCAGTATACCAAAACTAGTGTCCTGTACACCATGGGATCAGAGTTCAACTACTTTTCAGTAACTTTTAAAAGAAACTGAAGAGTTCTCATTAATATTCCTTTTCTTTTCCTCACATTCATGTGTTTTATGCACATGAAATTAAGCCAGAGGTCCTTTTTTCCCCCTCCTTTTTTATATACAGATGATGAGAACACTTATTGTGGAGAAAACTGATAGCTTAATTACACAATCTTTAGAAATCTACTAAGAAAACAGCAAGCAATGTTCTTATCTGAAAAAACAATTTTAAGATGACAAGAGCAACTTATAGAACATACTAAAACGCATTCAATACAATATTCTTGTTCAGAAAATACCAAATGGTTGCTTTACTTACATAATGATTCTTCTGTTCAGGAACCAGTATTTTCGCCTATGCCTGTCATATCCAATAGGTTCATGTCGAATGTATGGTTTATTTTTTTGGATTTCAGCAACACAGTCAGTTACTCCAGGCACCTTGTGTGCTACGCAGACCTCACACTGCCACTCATCTTCTGGTACCTCTTCAAGAGGTGGCTTCACACACTCCAGGTGGTACACAGCTGAACAAGTTTCACAGCAAAGCAAATCCCCAAGTTTGTGACAAACCCTACAATGATCATCATACTGAATAACACCTTCTGACATCAACTCTTCACGTGCAATGTTTGTTGTAAGAAACTGATCCACTAAGAACTGCAGAACTTTGATTTTATTCTCTACTGGTCCATAAGGATAGTCCTCTGTCTCTTGGTAAGGAAGAACATGATGGTATTCCTTGTCACTCTCACAATATACCCGCAGAACCTCTGGCCACGTCATTCCATCTATGAAATACAAAGTGGAATTAACGCTATCTTTGAGGTCAGCAGGTCCAAAGGTAGTATTTGAAGTGTCTTCTTCACGTAAAACTGCTTTTAAAAGCACTATATGCATCTCTGCCATAAGTGTGCACTGCTCTTGACTTACCAGAGCAGCACAGAAGTCCTCAAAACGAAAAGGAGAGAGGCGCAAAACAGTGCCAAAGTTCCTTAGTACCTCATAGATGGCAATAACATTCATTATATGCTCACTAGGCACCATTAAGTCCTCTGAGGATTTAGGAAATTCCAAGGGTGGGATATCTTTTTCTTCCAATATTGGAGAACGAGGACGATGCACTCTTTGTCTTCTCCTACCTGAAATGAAAAGCAAACAATAAGAACATTGCCATTCACAAGTCAACATGTTTAAATATCTGTCATCAGTGACTGTGTCAAACTTTTTAAATCATTGCAGATTCAGGATTCACATCTTCATCATTCATAAATGTGATAATTCACCTAATAACTTTATATTTTAATTAACAGTCTGAAAACGAAATACACAAGATACCCAAAATTTTGCTTTAGAAACTTACAAGCTCTCTCCCTCTCCAAATTTGAAGAATAAAATCCTGTGCAACAAATTAGACACTCTGAAACAATATAGAAGATGAACTGCCAGATGTTTCCATTACAGAAGTAATGGGTCAACAACATCCGAGTACAAAATTAAATTTCCAAGTTTAGTTAAGTCTGAGTTCTGACTGTGGAAAATGAAAGAATGCTTGTATGACTGGCTTCCAATATGCTTCTGCACAAATTGGTGGAAAATGTTTAATCATAGCAAGCACACAAAAACACAGGAGTTTCACAGCCAGGCACAAAGCAGGCATTCTTAAAGCAAGAAATATCTAAATTAAACCTAACGTTTCTACCACAGAATCAAAGAATGGTTAAGGCAGGAAGAAACCTTAAAGATCATTAGATCCCAACCTCCCTGCTATGGGCAGGGACACCTCCTACCAGACCAGGCTGCACAAGCCTCATCCAACCTGGCCCTCAACACCTCCAGGACGGGGGCCTCCACAATGTTCCTGGACAACTTATTTCAGTGCCTTCCTATCCTCATGGTGAAGAATTTCTTCCTGATGTCTAACCATGATGGTCCAAAATCATATATGGATAAACCAGAAGTGGTGTACTTAAAAGATGCCAAAGGAACACACACCCACATGCACACTCACAGACTAAATTACTTTAGGGTCCTGAAGCTTCCTTCAATACTGCAGGATGGTGCAGGACCAGTCCTACCTAGTAGGTAGGCATGCAAGACAACAACAATGCAGCAGATATTCTGACATCACTAATGGTCTTCACAGAGTCCAAATACCACAAAAAGCTGTCAGAGCTTCTCAGTGTTTGCAATTGTAGCAGAAAAACGTGCCTGTCACACAGTAAAGCCATAAAATAGCCCTTCAAAAGAAGCAGCAAGAATGATAACCCTGCTTTAACTAAATTAATCAGAAGTGAAAAACCCAACAAGTAATTTCAAACAAAGATAAACTCCAATGAACACTGTTGAAAGATCCCAAGTCAACTCCTTATTTCCTTTCTTGATATTTTCTACTTTGAGAACAGAATTATGATTTGTCTTAGGTAGTTTTTATTCTTTAAAAAAGCAAACTCCCCATATACCATCTTTGTTGCTGACTCTTTCACAAGAGAAACATCGGTCTATTTCTTACATCAAACTCTTAGGAGAGTCAAAAAAAGAATCTTGAGACAAGGCATTTCTAGTATTTTCTGAGGAAGTTAAAGTTCTCTAACACTTCCTCTTAAAACCTAAGCATATAGGTATAATTAGAAGTCTACAATAAATGTGTTTTTAGGACACAAAGTATGTCACGATACCATGATAAAGAAGTACAATGTAACTGTCTGGTTTTATTATTCATACCACTCTTTGTCTTCTATTTAAATAATTTACATATTTTTATGTTTGCTTTGGTATAAAGCACAGAAATTCCAAAACTAGTTGTAAAACTAATAGTTTAAATTTTATAAAGTCTACTATTTCATTTGTCCATTACTGTGTGTGATGCCTCACACCAAGCAGCACAAGTATTGTACCACCCAACTCTCCCAGTCCAAACAGTTAAGCACACACCATAGCTCAAGAACTCAAATAATTTCTCTTTTCTGACACTGAACTGCTTTGAACAGTTCTGCACTATATGTAAACTGGTTTTCAGAGCTAAAAAACAAAGTATTCCAAGATGCAGAATCTTACAGAAAGAAATTGTACCCATTCAAATTCCTAAGCTTTATTTGGAAGGATAAATTGATCTGCCAATAGCCTCCTGTTGCCACGACTGGACTGCTACAGGATACAGACCATCTTGAGTGTCTCAGCATTAAACTTCTTTCTAGCATAAACATTTTAATTCCATTCCTTCACTAGCTGTCTCCAAAAGTGAGAGATGTTTCCATTACAGAAGTAATGGGTCAACAACATCCGAGTACAAAATTAAATTTCCAAGTTTAGTTAAGTCTGAGTTCTGACTGTGGAAAATGAAAGAATGCTTGTATGACTGGCTTCCAATATGCTTCTGCACAAATTGGTGGAAAATGTTTAATCATAGCAAGCACACAAAAACACAGGAGTTTCACAGCCAGGCACAAAGCAGGCATTCTTAAAGCAAGAAATATCTAAATTAAACCTAACGTTTCTACCACAGAATCAAAGAATGGTTAAGGCAGGAAGAAACCTTAAAGATCATTAGATCCCAACCTCCCTGCTATGGGCAGGGACACCTCCTACCAGACCAGGCTGCACAAGCCTCATCCAACCTGGCCCTCAACACCTCCAGGACGGGGGCCTCCACAATGTTCCTGGACAACTTATTTCAGTGCCTTCCTATCCTCATGGTGAAGAATTTCTTCCTGATGTCTAACCATGATGGTCCAAAATCATATATGGATAAACCAGAAGTGGTGTACTTAAAAGATGCCAAAGGAACACACACTCACATGCACACTCACAGACTAAATTACTTTAGGGTCCTGAAGCTTCCTTCAATACTGCAGGATGGTGCAGGACCAGTCCTACCTAGTAGGTAGGCATGCAAGACAACAACAATGCAGCAGATATTCTGACATCACTAATGGTCTTCACAGAGTCCAAATACCACAAAAAGCTGTCAGAGCTTCTCAGTGTTTGCAATTGTAGCAGAAAAACGTGCCTGTCACACAGTAAAGCCATAAAATAGCCCTTCAAAAGAAGCAGCAAGAATGATAACCCTGCTTTAACTAAATTAATCAGAAGTGAAAAACCCAACAAGTAATTTCAAACAAAGATAAACTCCAATGAACACTGTTGAAAGATCCCAAGTCAACTCCTTATTTCCTTTCTTGATATTTTCTACTTTGAGAACAGAATTATGATTTGTCTTAGGTAGTTTTTATTCTTTAAAAAAGCAAACTCCCCATATACCATCTTTGTTGCTGACTCTTTCACAAGAGAAACATCGGTCTATTTCTTACATCAAACTCTTAGGAGAGTCAAAAAAAGAATCTTGAGACAAGGCATTTCTAGTATTTTCTGAGGAAGTTAAAGTTCTCTAACACTTCCTCTTAAAACCTAAGCATATAGGTATAATTAGAAGTCTACAATAAATGTGTTTTTAGGACACAAAGTATGTCACGATACCATGATAAAGAAGTACAATGTAACTGTCTGGTTTTATTATTCATACCACTCTTTGTCTTCTATTTAAATAATTTACATATTTTTATGTTTGCTTTGGTATAAAGCACAGAAATTCCAAAACTAGTTGTAAAACTAATAGTTTAAATTTTATAAAGTCTACTATTTCATTTGTCCATTACTGTGTGTGATGCCTCACACCAAGCAGCACAAGTATTGTACCACCCAACTCTCCCAGTCCAAACAGTTAAGCACACACCATAGCTCAAGAACTCAAATAATTTCTCTTTTCTGACACTGAACTGCTTTGAACAGTTCTGCACTATATGTAAACTGGTTTTCAGAGCTAAAAAACAAAGTATTCCAAGATGCAGAATCTTACAGAAAGAAATTGTACCCATTCAAATTCCTAAGCTTTATTTGGAAGGATAAATTGATCTGCCAATAGCCTCCTGTTGCCACGACTGGACTGCTACAGGATACAGACCATCTTGAGTGTCTCAGCATTAAACTTCTTTCTAGCATAAACATTTTAATTCCATTCCTTCACTAGCTGTCTCCAAAAGTGAGGAAACAGTCTGCAATGGTTGCCTCTCCCTACTTTGAATTCTCTAGTTGAAGAGCTGCCTGTAATTAAGATTAAAGAGTAAACAATTCTATTAACATGGCACACTTAATTATAGATATTGATAATTGTAGTCTACACTTCCTATATTCTATTAAAATAATTTATATTACAAATACTGAAGCAAAGCACACTAATGATATTTGAAATAAAAGGAAGTTACTGAAGTAACTAGGCTGAGCATCCAAAACCAGAATTAACTGAAGCATTTAAACACCCAACCCTTGCTTTATTGTTTTTTTAAATTTCCATCTATTAAACTTATTTTTTTAAATGGCTGACTCCTTTAAAATTTAGAAGTTAAGCAGAGTTTAAAAGGACCAAAAAAGCATGTCTCCATTTTCATTCACAGACTGAAAGAAGAAAAAGGGAAAGTCACATCTATTCTTAAACACTTGACCACAGGAGGATATGGAACTTAAAAATATTTCAATCATCTTTAACGTCTCATATTCTAGTTTACAGTATACAGCCTTAAAACAGAATACTTGAATGAACTATTTACATTAGTGTCCAGAACACAGAAAGGTTGTACTATGACTAAACACAATATTTGTGGTCTTTGTGCTTTAGCTGTATTCTAATTGCCATACACGTGTAGCCTCACAAAAATCACCAAAAAATCCAGTTTTGCCTTGTCTCCCTTATGTTTCATGTCCCTGCACTTCAGAAAGACAGTACTAGTAAACACAGCCTTATGGCTCAACATATTACAAGTAATGGACTGGTGGATGGAGGTCCTACATAACAAACATTCTGCCAGAACTACTGTCTTGTTTAAATAGGGAAAGTGGTAGCTACACTGGTATGATCTAAAAAATAAACACTGGTTCCAGCATTTCTTGATTAGAAAGCTCACAACTGGTGTAATTTCTCTTCTCAAAAAACCTTCCCTTCCCCATTATTTTTCAACACTTGGGGACTAAGACTCCAGCTTAGAGCTCACAGTTGCAACAGAGAGGATAAACTCAATAGGGACAGAAAAGACAGACCAGGAAGTTTCAGATACTTCAGCAATGTCACAGTAGGGGGGAAAAATATAAAACACACTCCCCCCACAGGCACACTCCACAAAATTGATCCCAGCAAGTGAAAAGACTTTCAAATTAATGAAAGTCTTAATTTTTAACTCCAAGTTCCACAAGTCAAGTCAGACTACACTACTCTTACATAGAAGTCCATCTTTAGTATAACAGAACTGAGTAAGTTTTGTTTTCCAGATCATGAATCACTACAGAAACTTCTCAACATAAGACCAACTGGCAGTTATATGATGTCCTGGAAGCACAATTAGTCTTTAGAGAAGATGCTCTCTACATTTTCCTTCTTCCTGGAAATTTTTGCTTTTAATTACCCTCCTAAGCTCACTAAGACTGTCCTATTTTGTTTGGTTTTAATAAACATAAAAGAATCAGGCTTATGCTGTCCCCTATTACTACTTTGCAACAGGCATGTTTCAAATGAGAATGCAGCAACGCACAAGTTCTTCTTAGATATCACTGAGAAAACCGAAAATAGCTGATGAAAATGCATAAGAGAACATTTTTCATGGGTTTTTTTTCTTCTTTTTTTTTCTTCTTCACCGTAGAAGGCATAAACTGGACATGTAGCATACAGCTACATTTGTCACAGCAGTATCCAAACTGGTTCCTTAATTAAAAGTCAGGCTCTTGGGAGAACATTTGCTCGGCTTACACCAAAGAACAAAAAGCAGTAAAATGAATCAGTTTAACATAAAATAAGAATATATTATGAAAAACAGTAACCAAAATAGAAAAATCTAAATCTTTTCCTTGGGATGGGCCAAAATGAAAGGCTCTGACTTACATAAAAAACTTGTTTCTCTTTGAAAACATGACAATAAACATGTTTCTAATATTTACAAGTCAATTTCTTCCAGAAAGATTTTCTGAAAGAGATGCATTTTTAACTATTTGTAAACACAGCCCCAATGTGAATATTGCTCTGCAATCATACCTAACTCAAATGTACTGTATCTTGTCAGGAAAAAGAAAAACAAACAAAACACAACAACCAACCACAAACCAACACTAAAAATTAGGACATTCCAAGCACCACAAAAGCTTTGGAAGTTGAAGTACAAATGAAAAAATTAGCCTGGATCCTGAAAGCACCTTCCTGAGAGCGCTCGTGTCACAACAATTTTCAGCATGTGCTCCTAAATTAAGTTTGACCACTGCCTTGTGTTGTACAAAACTAGGTCTTTAAGGCTGTTCTAAAAATTTTGCCTGTTTATTTTTTCAGTTTGTAGGTCTGCCAGTAGAATGCTCCTAAATCAGATGACGGTTCTCTATTTATTTTATGTTAAGAATTTAATTTCCCAACACTATGGCCATCAGTACACCCTCAGTAGGAGCCAGGAATACAAACCATCTCTAAGGCATAATTTTAACATTAGGATAATTAATGCAAGAAAAGTAGCAGTGACACCTCACACTTTCTTCTGAGTCACAACCTTTTTGTGCCTAAAACCCCTGAATAAATAAATAAAGTAGCACCAATGTAACAATTTTAAAGAACACACTGACAGATGATTTCTAGTTGGGACACACTCAGGTTAAGCTGTAACCATTTCAGAATTTAGTGTGCCCTAAGACCCGGCCTCAATCTACTAAAATCCATATTGACCTTACACCACTTCTATGCAATACAATGGTAAACTATGGGATTTTACTGCAGACCTAGAACAAATGCTTGCAGAACAAACTCACCTGCAGTTACATAAAACTATTCTGCCGTTTATAACAAACTTTATTTGACAGCGGTAAGGCAGTACCTGCACAGAGCTTCTTAAGAGAGATGACTGAGGCAACAAATGCTCTCTTCAGATAAACTGCAAATTTGCATGTCAATACAACGGAATCAGCCACCTATTTACTCCTCTGGTCTTCTACATAACTTCTCTGCTAAGACTTGTCTTGTATTTTTCATGGCTGGCATGATGAGATAGTTCCTCTAGCATACAAATCGAAGTGCAGATTACTAAATGGTAAAGAACCTGCCAGATTTAATTTAGAGAACAGGGTACCCTAGGTATGACGTTTGGGAGGCTGGCAAATCTTCTCACGACACAGACAAAAAGGGTACGTATCTTACTGTCCCATCTCAACGTCTCCACTTAAGCAATTTTTCAACAGTACAAAAACCCATTAAGATACAAAATTACTACAGACACACAAAATCCAGCACCTCATTTCCAGTGAAATTATTTCACTCTGAAGATAAAAGCATACTGGTGAAGTAAGTGGTTAACAGAAATGATGGTCAATCACTGTAAATGCTCAGCCTAGCAAAATTCACCTAAGAATTCTATTTAATTTTATTTCAAGACAGATCTTCTGGCTGACAACTCAACTGTTACGCATTTGTTTGTTAGACAGGCTGATTATTTATAATCTCACCCAAAATGTTAGTTCTTCCTCAAGCTAATTTTCTTAGTTTTTGATGGAAAACAGAAAAATAGAAAATATTTGGTATCTGTCATGCAACTGTGACAAGCCTGAAGTAGAACTTAGGGTGGACAGGTAGCAGCAAAAATGTTTAGTGGTACAAGATATATGGGATACTTTGCCTCAAAGCACCTCTGCTTTCTGGGCATACAAAGGGACATTTCACTACAGACACAAAAAACTCCCCCTCTACCAACAGTCTGTCCAGCAGAAGAAAAATCAATGATAAATGTCATATGCAGTCACACAATAAGCTTTACTGTGTCATTAAGCATTAATGTCAAAGTAATTTTAGCATTCCTAAGATTTTGCTTATTTAAATACTTAAATATATAGTAAAACATATATACTTCAATATAGTAAAAAAGTACACCTATATTCAAAGTTCAATATATATTGTAGACTTCTCAGCACAAAAACTGAGCCTTGGCTAGAGACACTGCACTGTGATCTTTTAATTCATTGTTCAATATAAGTATGAAAAAACTATAAGAAGTCTGTCACCCATTGAAGCGGGATGTGATTTATGTGTAAAATCTTGCTTGGCAGGAGTTTCATTGGGATTGCAATTTTTCAATATCCTGCTCTCAAGAAATGAACTCTTCAGCTCCTAAGACTGCATCCTGGAAGTGGCAGTAACTCAGGCTGCACCTCATTGAGGAAAGGAAAGCAGAGAATGGTCGTTCATCACCTTTTCTAGTAGAAAAAACCCACCGGGCATCACAGGATTCTGTCAGGAGCCAGTTTAAAGGAATGCAGGAGACACTCCTTCAAACCCTCCAGTTAACCACAGGAACTTTGTCACTCTGCATTATCGTTTGCCCGGTTTGAAGACAAATACATGAAAGAAAAAGACCCGTATCTAAACACAGCTAAAGATCAGTGCTGGCTCAGCATGCACCAGAGTCAAAGAGCACAGGAGCCCATGAAGGAACTCTGAAGACATGCTTGCCCTGTTATTAAAACTCTTCTCTGTACAGGCCACTGCCAAATAGATACTGAGGTTAGGTGAATCTTCTCCTTTCCTATTAATGCTGTTCTAATGTCAAGTGTCTCTTCCTGGAGCATGATAAGAGTAAGATTTTCATCAGTGCCACCACCGTGTAGCAGTGCTCACAACGTAGGTATTTGTTCAGACACAGTTTCTGATCGAACAAAAAGCTCCTACTTTCCTTCCAAAAAGGCAACAGAATGTGTGGGAGAGGAAAGGAGGGAGGGAGACCTTTAGGCAATTACTGAACTAATGAGAACTGCCAGTAAATTGCCAAAGCAACAACACGTGATTTAACTACCACACACTCAGTGTGTGTGTGTATATATATATATATATATATATTTAAAAAGCACCTAAGGATGAAAATGCTTACACTTTAACTTATCTTTAAAAAAGTTCATTGAAGTTACCCTGATCAAGTGAGAAATGAACACCTAAATTATGAAAATGGTTTCTGATAGATCTAACTACCACATAAAACCTGTCTACACTTGCACAACAATGCACAGAGATCTTGTTATTTGCCAAAATACTTCAGTACATTTAAAAAACTGAATACACCCATACTCTGAAGAACCCATTTTAAATCTGAATGCTCATGTAAAAAATAATTTTAGTGACCTAGCCAACTAAAATATTCTTTCCCTGACAAAAGCACCCCCCAAAAAAGTAATAAAAATTAAAGTTACCAGAACTAAGCAGAAAACAAAAAGTTAAAGGTCAAGAGAGTACTTTAGTTCTTTCTTCTTGGAGGCCAGACCTCATATTTAAAGTTCTAACACTAAAATGTTTCAAGTTGATTGCAGGATATCCTGCAACAGGTAAACTAACATCTTACAAAAATTATCTCTAAATTAAAATAATTAGTAATGTATGTACTCATTTTGATTCATTTATGTTCCTGAGCATATGGCTTTAAATCTAAAGAAAAATAAAGACAGACATACAGAGTTTTTAAAGGACTATTATGAAGTCACTTAATGAGTTGATACCATTAACTCACCAAAATAAAAACAAATTACACATTTGGTGGCCAGTACTTCCCCCTTTCAAAAAGTCATCAGCTAACTACTCAACACTACACCCCTTTTTTAATTAAGATGCAACGTATTTATACCAGCAACCTGTTCCTCCCCCACTTCCACACTGGTCAAATACTTGTATCACAGCAGCGTTTGTTACCCTGTAGCCCAACTCAGAAACACACCTAGGTTATCTATAAATTTAACTACTCTTCTCGTTCAGATTTAAAAAAATAAAAATCAAAACATATCCTATGGTTGAGCTCCATTCCAGAATTAATTCAAATAAATCAAAAGTTCTTAAATTTAGGTGAAGAAATTTTGAAGCTGGAAACCCACATAGTTAATGAACTAATTAAGGACAAACAGAAGTACAGGCCTTAAAATTTTAAGCCTAAAATTGCCACTAGAAAATAAAAAAAACCACCAAAACCAACCAACACAATGATGTTTCACGAGTTTTAACACCAACAAGGCTTTAAAAGTTGCCATATCTCAAGTTAAGCATAGTATTTAAAACCAATACTTTTGACTCAACCTCCACCTTTCAATCTTTCTGTTTAACTAAAATTAGGTTTACACCCTTGCAAAGAGGCCCTATGCACTTTTCCCCAAACTATAACAATGCAATCTCCATTTTGAACAATGCACCTCATTTCCCTCTTTGGAAAGCTAGTTTTGCCTTAAAGCCAATACATGCTGGATTGTTATATCTGATTTCAAGAGTCTGAAAATTTTCAGTGACTATGGTAGTTCTTTTTTTTTTTAAGCCACTTCAAGTTGCATGTGCTTCCTTTCCTTTTAACATCAAGTTATATCTGCCAGCACAAGCCATTCTTTCCTGTACACATTTGAAAGGATCTCTTTGCAAGACATGCATCTCGTTTCCCTTGTTTTTAAATTTTAAGTGAACGCTCGATACACTGTTGACATTGTTTGCCACATGTCCTGGTGTATCATGCATTTCTGCAGTCACCAGAATCTCTATGCATATTTGCAAAGCATCCCCTTGTTAAAGCATGTACTGCCCTCCCTCCCTCCTCTCAGTGCATGTGTTTGCAAGCATCTTCTAATGTTCCCTGCATCCGTGGGGTTGCCAGTCGTTAATTTGCATACCCCTTTTTCCCTGCGAGTGTTTGCAGGCATCCCTTAAATACACGCATGGGAGGAAGAATGCGTGCGGACTGTATTTGCAACCTAGAGGGAACAATGTGGGGTGCCCTCGACTCGTTTTAGTTCATCCCACTGACTCTCTACCTGGGGTGCTGCTGTAGGTGCTGTGGCTCCTGAAGCTGCTCTCAGTGCAATAACTGGCATCGTCTTCATCCTCCATCTCTTCAGGGTAGTCAGAGTCGTCGTCGTCCTCCTCCTCCATTATCTCCTCCTCCTCTTCCTCCTCGGAGTCCTGGTTATCCTCGGGGTCTCCCTCCTCTTCCTCCTCGGACACCATGCTCTCCTCCTCCTCTTCACTCTCATGATCATCGTACACCACTTTGCTGATGCTCCTCCTGGACGAGGCAGCCCTGCCTTGGCTGTTGCAGCTGCCTCCTCCGCCTCCTCCCCCTGATCCTCCAGCCCCAGCCCTGCCCCTACCC
>NW_009954140.1:3836831-3876688 GCF_000747805.2 Chaetura pelagica
CGGTGGTTGGAGCTGCCCCGCCGCCGCAGTCCCGCTGCCCCCCCGCACTCACCGCCTCCCCACACCCGCACAGCCGCGCCCGTTACCGGTGCTCTCTGTCTCTCTCGCTCCCACAGCCCGGCCCGCGCCCCAAGGGGACCCCCTGGCTGCCGCCCCTCGGCTCCACGTCCCGGGGCTCCGGCCGCGCAGCCCCGCGGGGCACAGGTGAGGGCAGGTAGGCGAAGGGCTCTGCCTCCAGCCCCCGCCACAGCCCGAGCCCCCCGGTCTCCCCTCAGGAGCGGTTTTCCTGCCCCTGCACCCTGCGGGCCCCAGGACCGCTACCAGCCTCAGTTCTTGATCGACGTCTTCACCCACGGGGCAGAAAGCAAAGCCCTCACACAGCTCAGCATCACCAGCCAGGGTGGGTGCAAAGTAAAACAGACTGAGATCACATCGGCCCCCGCCCTTTGCATTCTTGTCCATTACTTTCTCTGAACTGCAGCGTCCACAGCTCACTGGAGCACTACAGAACAAGAGCTGGACTACATCTATCTTGTGTTCTCTCCTTTTCCCACTCGCCAGAGGCCCCAAAGGGCTAAACATCTTCACAAACCAGTTACACTGTTGGGTTTCTGATGCCATCACTCGGATTCAGGATGTCAAGTTTCCTGAGCAAAACCAGCACCAACTGGAAGCAGCCCCAGGCACACAGCTCTCACATCTAACACCAGCCCTCTTCCCATTGCTGAATCTACAGCTTTGGGATCCCAGAGTCCCATCAGCAGATAAGTAGTACTCACATTTTCATTTTCTCTCTCTTGCTTACGCACCTGTGTGATGTAAAGCCTGATACTGGTCATGCCATAACCATGCCAGCTGTATGGCCAACGTATCATTTAATTTGCATTCCTATGTAGTAATTCTCGAAGTACCTTTTCTTCATTACCTTGTTGCTCAAACCGAGAACCTCATTAACCCCACAAACCTGCTGCAGTGTCAGGTACGTAACAATGTTACAATGGCAGCAGGGTTTAGCCCAATCTGCACTCTCACATCCAGCTTTTTATCTGTATCTCTTTTATACTCAGTTGCACTCTTACATTGGGTGCAGCTGCACAGGCTGAGCCATGTTCTAGACACAGTATGAGCACTACGCAACTTTGCTTAACCCCAGTTAACACCTTTACACTCAAATTATATTCTGAATCTTTCACAGTTACCTTTACATTGCTTATGTCAGGTTAATTTTTGCAACCTCTTTCAAGGTTGCAAAGGATCATGGTCATGTTAAATATACGAATCACATTGAGAATCTGGTAAAGGTATCTAGTGTATCTACTGCACTAATATTCACATAGCCTGCAGCACTATGAAGGTATTAACATCCCTAAAATACTGTGGATTTTGTGTATCTGTAATAGATCAAAGACAATCATTTACTTTTGAATACTGTGAACCAAGAATACCTTGTCTCTCAATCCCATTTTATTTATCAGTTGTTGATGTGGCAGTGCTTACTGAATTGCACATAAGGAGTTTTAATTTTATAGGTGGAGAAATGGATGCATAGCAGTATGTTAACTTTGAATTAGTCCTTTCCAACACAAAGCTTGGCTCAGTGCAGAGAAATCAACCACAACCCCTTAACCTACTCACCTAACCATGTCCACTCAAGAACAAATCATATCTCCATAAGGAAATAAACTTAAAAGTCCCTATTTTGACTCTGCTGCTATAGTTCAAGGAGCATATTTAGAAATTAACTGAATACAGCAGGAAGAGGAATTTTAGGTAGGAGGCCCTACACTGCCTCCCTACTCAAGACAGATGGAGAGAAAGACTCCTTTCAAAAGGCACTTTGGAGAAGATGAATAGCTTAGTTGTTCCAAGCTGTTGTCTGGATGGGTTCCTTTCTCCAAGAATAAGGGAAAAAACTTCAGAACCTACAGCTGGATGGCATTATTAACCAGTGAGCATATGCTCTTGCTTAAATTATCGAGCTGCTTTCCCTCCAAATTACTTCACAGCATGTATTAGGCATTGAATGTAAATATTGAGCTCTATAACCAGTTACACGTACACTTATGAGACACCAAGGTGTGGCTGAGTAATATTAGGCTAGTAAATAAAGTCAGCCTTAAGGAAGCAAAAGCTTATCTGACTTTTGCTGGTGTCGTTCAATATATTGCCAGTTTTCATTTTATTTAGTATGATGAAAATAAAGGGTATGCTGAATGATATTAATATTCAATCACATTATTAGCAAAAATAAGTTTTTAACATCTTATTTGTTCTTCTGTATGTGTATGGATATGTCTATCTTCTCTGAAGGCTTCTGTCTCCAACCATCAATTCTATACTAGACTTGAAGAAATCCAGCATTATGGTTATCTGTCCCATTTTCCCCTATCCCAGATGAGCTTTCATTTAATGAATATTCAGTCCCACAAGTAGCTTCTAACAAGTCAGTTGTAGGTGAACGTAATCAGAAGTACAATCCAGCAGATACTTAAACCTGTAATACCTTCAACAAATGTTCCTCTCATAAAACTTCAGCTCTGGCTCTGAGTGGTGTTGGCAGTTATCAGTTGCACAGGTACCTTCAAGACACGTCAAACTCACTCCAGAGTCCACAGCATTACATTTTACCTGAATGTTGGAGTTTTTTTTATACACCTCTTCACTTTCCCCAAACTTTCCAATGTATACAGAGAAGATTTTGAGAGGTGAGTATTTAAAAGTAGGATCCATCTTGGACACAATCTTTCAACATCAGAAAAGCTTCAGAAAAATTCTAAAGCAGAAGTCTTGAAGTACAGCTAATTCTGCTGAAATCCAGGAACTTCATTTTGCAAGCCTGTGCAGGTCATGCTTTGGAGGAGCAGCCTCTGCTTGAGAAAAGTCTTCAGCTGATGGCAGCCTGAGATAAAGCTTGGAACAAGACTTCCTATTAAACAACTGCACTTTGCTACTTCATTCAAAGTCTAGTTCCTGCTGTGCACCTCTTCCTACTCCCTAGCTGTAGGCAGCTTCTGGATGCAGGTGGTCTTATCAGATATGAGATGCATCAAAACAGCTCTAGATTATTGTAGCTCAATATTTCAACTACTAAGTCCCTTCATTTTTATTTTTTTTTATAAGCAGCATAAGAGGACCTGGTTAGATGATAAAAGGAAGTATGAAAGGCTACACTAACAAGCTATGATACCATGACTCACAGGAGAGAGAACAGTGTTAGGTACCTACCCTATACCTTACACCTCCCTTCTCTGTTAAAGCTAAGTCTGTAAATGTAAAAAAACCCCCAGAAAATCAAAGCAGCAAAGACAAATGAGTTCATGAACTGGTTGGAGATATGAACTCTGAAGAATCTAATCAGAGACTTCAACTATTAAGTAATAAAAGAAGCAAGTAGAATAAATATGTCAATTCATTTCATGGAACATCTGTCGACGCTGGACCACACATAATCTTACTAATTCTTTTCCAAGAATCATGTAGAACTTACTTTAGGAAGTTCTTAGGATTATTTGTCAAAATTATACATGAAAATATAACCCAAGCATCCAGCTTCTCATCCAGTCAAAAAGGGAGCTTTTAATACACAGGTTTCAAATGTACAACTCCCATGTAGCTACAGAGAAACTGTGCTCCTCATATGTAGAAAACAACTTTTCACATCCCCAATATGGAGTGCTAATACATCCTTGTCATAAAAGGAATCAATAAAAAATAAACTTCAAATTCATTTCAAATTCAAATAAGTTCCAGCACTTCAATAGAATATGTTTGACAGTCTCTCTGGTGACTGAGTCTTTGTAATTCTCGCAAACTTTCTTCAATTTTGTTGAGTTCCGAGTAGAATCGTACCTAAAAAAAAACCCAACACAGTTATTTACAGTAAAAGAAATTTTAATTATTTTTATACTTCACTATACTCTGGGACTGTCTGGTTCTACAGAGTTTCAGATATTTAAACCAAACAAACATAGAGGCTTTTGAAATCAAAGTGAGAAAGAGAAGCAACTGTCATTTCCTGCTCAGGAAGGAATATGCAGAAAACAGAATTTATCTGATTTACTATATAATTTCTTGTTGTCTGCTTCTGCTTCTGAACACCCTTATTCTAAGTCCATGTTAAAAGAAATATTCCAAAAGATGCAACTTACTTGGGCTCTCACAAACTTATGCAGATTTGAAAGCAACTCTTTTGCCTCTGGTAGCATCACCATAACTGTGAAGTGAGCATCAAGTATTAGGCACATCCAGTCCAGAATCTGAAAAGAAGCAAGAAAAGTACATTTACACTTTACAGTATGCAAATGGCACAGGTTTTGCTTTAAAAGCTGAGCTCCAAAATATTAACTTCTAATGCAAAATGTATGTGGCTTCTTATTTTATGATAGCAAAAAGTGTTATTACATCTGACTTCATACAGGTTATATTAAATGACAGTACGTGATAGAATAAATGTAATCTCCATTTATTTTAGATATGAACAGTTACTCACTAAGCTACACACTGCAGAAACTGAAGGAAGTACAACTCCTAAAAAAAGCTTCTCACCTGACTTATAGTTGGAGAGTGTGTTCCAGGAAGGGTGGTATTAATTTTTTCACTGCATTTCACATACAGGTAGTATAAGTACCTGAGAAACAGCTACAAGTAGAAGAGTCAGAATATCTTTAAAGGACAAACGCTTAACAGACAAAGGAGTTTTATCCTGCACATAGTAATACTCATCAGGTTTTGTTTTTTTTTTTAATTTAAAGCAACATAGATATCTTTGTGCTACACATTAAAGATAAGCTTTATGGTTCTCCTATACCATATATGATAGAAAAACATGACTTTTTAGTAACATTAAATCTAATGAAGCATCTTAATTTCATTTTCATGCATTAGTTTGTGATTCAGACTTCAGTGAGAGTAGCAAGTTTCTGATATACAATTGAAAAACTCTTCCCTCTCCCTCCTCCACAAAAAAAAAGTTTTGTTTTTTTTTTTATTATCTTTTTAATTTTAACATACTTACAAGAGCTTCCCGGGATGGAAGGTTTTTCAGATGAGGCAAAAGAAAGGTTTCACTGTAAGCTGAACGGACAACAGCATTTCTGTGAAGTGCTACTAAGGAAATAAAATTGCAGGAAAGAAATACCAGTTCCTACAAACCAAAGTGAATTCTAATGAAAGTATTTCTCTAGGATATTTGAGAGAGGTCCTATTGCAACTTTTGGAATCTTCTTTATTTCTAGAATGAAATATATACAGCAACTGAATTACTGCAGTACAGTCCACTTGAACTGTTCTATTTACTGCAAGTATGGAACTGGCTAATGTGTTTCAACAGGCAAATGTCAAAATAATTGAGGCTGTTTTCTCTTCATAGGCCATTTTTTATTACAGTTTTGCTGTCCTATTAATTAAAATTGGTGCAGGTGCTTTTTAAAAGCTAATGGATTCTATTTCTATCGTAAACAATTCTACTGAGGAGGAACTTCTTTTATCAGAACTTATCGTACCTCCGCAGATGGTTTCAACAGGAGGTGTCTTTTAGTAACACCGACCATAAACATGCAGATCACATACAATACACAGATTTCCCTTCATTAAAACATTCAGAGGATACAACAACGCTGCCTTCTGTGGTCCAACAGGGCAGAATTCCCCATCAGTTGTCAGATGGGCCTGCTTTGTGATTTTAGTGTCCCACATCTCTTGTTCCAGCTCTGCACTGAAACCGTTTTCTACTATTTCAGTCTTAACTTCTTTATCGTCGAAATCAAGATCAATGTAACAGATGACAGAGTCTAGATCCAAATCTACATCTTGAAGAGAGGCTTCTCTAATGCTGCAGAAGAAAAATTCAGACATTTAAATTATCAGCCTTAGAATCAGCAATGCCATCAACCCAACAGTCGTACACACTATGAACTTTTTGAAGCTTACTATAAAAGTAAAAACATATACTAAGATATAGTCGTGCAAAATGAATAAAGGACTTGAAAAAGGTCAATATTTCTTTATTTTTAATTTGGAAGAAAACACGTACTGCTCCTTTGTTGCAACAGTCTAAGTTACTGTATTATTAGGCATTCTGTCATGGGCTGATTTGAAGATTATAGCCCATTCAAGACTTAAAAAAAAAAAAAGACTTACCCTAAAAATACTTTCAAGCAAGCATAAGTAATTTTTTCAGGGATATCTGGAAACCGTCGTAAGCAGAGTTGTAAGAGATACACATCTTTTTTCTCCAAAGCAAGAGGCATTAAATCTGGACATAAGCTGTAAGAATATGAAAAGAAGAGGCTGCATAGTTCAGACCAGCTGAAAACTACACTGACAACTCATGCAGATGCATTAATCCTTGTTTTACACAAAAATTCACCTGTGAAGTCTCAGCTTCTTCACAGAATAAGCATAAACACCTTTCACAGTAAAATCTGATAATTCAAGAGTGCTTTATGAAGAACTGAATTCCTAATTTTAAAAATCTTTTTCAAACTACTCCTTACAATTAAAAAAAAAGAAAAATCATCACCTGTAAGACAAGTCATGGGTTTGGACTATGTCTAGCAGGAAATTTTTAGGGTAGTACTTCGGATTAGCTTTACATCTGTTGGTAAGGGCAGTCACTACACATCCAGAGATGGCTTGTAAATCTGGCATCTGTGCTTTTGATATAATTTGTCTCAATCCATCTTCAAATACACTTGGAGTAGCATCCTGGAAATGACAAATACCGTGTAACTCAAAAGTACAAGGCACAGGTTTAAGAATCACACTGTTACTAATTAAACCAAATAGAAACAGAATTAATTTTGGAATTCAATCTGAAAATTTTTTCCAAAAAACCCCCTCACTACTCTGCGTTTTGGTAGTCTCTCTCAAGCATGAAAGAGCCAAATGAGGGTAATGACTCTGAACTTAGGTAAACAGTGTCTGTCAATAATTCACCTGTCACCATTACCAAGGTGTCCTGACACAGCAAAACTCCTAGGTGTGTTCATACAGGAAGGGGAGTGACCTGAAGTATCATAACACGTGCAACAAGTTTTAGGAGAGAACTAAACAGCTTACTGCTAGATTTGCAGTGGAATTCCTACCATTCCAACTTTTCAGATGCAAAATGTCTTTAAAGCCATAAATAAGAATATAAAAAAGCTTTAAAAATGCAGAGTTCAGTTGAAATATCCTCCCATTTTATCTACTACAAGATTGATATTAAAAATTAACAAGTTTGTGCAAGTTTTCTGAACTCAGCTATTATAAACCCTGTCTTGTAGGGTCCTCAAACACATTCCTATAACAAAACTTTAATTTCATCATGCCCCAATACTATTCTTGCACAGTAATATCCTCCAACTCATCCAAGGCAGGTTTTTCAGCTTGATATGTGCAAGACGACATGGAAAAAGATAATAGCTTAAAAGACAACTAGAATATTCTGAGAGTGTCTAAACTACTACTTCAAGATACTTACTTTTAGCTTTAGTAAGAGCTGCCCAACTGGTAAGTTGTCTGGCTGTACTTCAGCAGCAGTGTTCCTCTTTGATCTTAACTATCACAAAGAACAACCAAGAGTTAATATTCAGCTTAAAAAAAAAAGTGTGTATATAAGGATTTCAATCAAGGTAACTAGGAACTTAATGTTCTAGGAACTTGCTGCACAGATTACCACTAATAACTAGGTAGTCCAATTCCAGAAACAGTGTTAGAAACAACGGATGAAAATACAAAGGGAAATTTTCTCTTGTGACTACACCTGAAAGTAAAAGTATCAGCATGGGGAAGAGGGAAGAGAAACAAAACAAAACCAAACCTTCACGTCGCCCTAACTTACAGTCATTTTGGACTCAGATTTTAGATCTACAGACTCCTGTGACTGAAAGGAAACCACCAGCTCTTCATCTCCCAGGGTATTCCAGTTTACAAATGAAGACATATCTGTGAACACAGAAATGAAACTACATGGAAGTAACACGTAAAGCACATTTATTGAAATATGAATATTACATGAAGTTTTTATAGTAATAGGCATTTTCTCAAGTATAATCCAAGCCATTTTATGCCAAGGAAGTTTCCAGTTTTATTTCGGCAACAGGTAATTTTATGACCCTTTTGGCACACTAGTTTTCCATTTAGCTTCTCAGAGGAAGAGAAATACATGACTGTACAATTTCTTGTACAGTACTTGCAAGAATATTTTACAAATGCAATGTTAAACTGCAGACAGTATGAATCAAATCAAAGTTCATGAATGAAGGTTTCAAATTGCCCCATCTAATCACAAACTCCTTGAAAATAGAGGAGACAGCAGTCCATTTTTTAAAAAATATGCATAGCTAGCACCTCAGTATTTTCAGTAATTCTAGTATTTGAACGACAACCCAGGTTAAGTGAAGCCACAATAAATGCATCTGTGTGCTTTGGTGTTCTCAGCAATAGTAAATTTAACAGAGAGGAACAGAATACAGTGTTAGGCTATTTCAAACTGTTTTGATTGAACTGATTTTATAGGACTGTACTAAAATAATTTTGTACAATTTCAGAATTTTTTCTTTTAAGAAATCTTTTCACTGCAATGATAGAAGTTCTTACCAGGGGCTTGACTGTCCTTGAGCTTTCCCACAGCAGCTGCCAACGATGATGTTTCACACTTGTACATAACTACTGTTAGCACTTTTCCATGAGTGAAAAAAAACTTCTCCTCATAGCACCACAGCTACAAAATTAAAATAGATAGTTAGTGAGGAGCTGAGCAGAGCAGCATGTTCCTGCACAAGCTGATGTTTAAATCCTTACTACCAAATTCAATTAAAAATCTGCAATCAGATTATTTTAAAATTATTTTGGTAGGTTTAAGACTTGTTTGTAGAGCACAGGAGCTGCTCCAAGGCATTAAGTTCCAATTTATAATATTTTTTTATTCCCTTTTGTCTGATTTCATGGCAAAACAAGTCAGCTGCTCTATTTCATTACCGCATTATTACTTAGGTGTCAGTTTACTTATTAATTGATCCCACACATCTTAAAATGCTATTTAGGGAGAAGCAGGGATCATTTAAGCAGTCAACTGCAAATTGTCTGAACAGAACAGATACTGTCTGGGTTTTCTGTTTAATTAGCTATTTCATTCCCAGCCAATATCTAGACCATCAGAAGTAAGAAGGTATTGAATTACAAAGAAATAGCCATAAGTCACTTCTAAATATTCTGACAAAAACTGTTCATCAACTGGTCAATATTAATTTTGTTTCAGAAGTTGACATTCCCTGCTCTTCCAGAAACTCTGAAACTCACCAGTCTCTTCATTGCTGTCATGCAAATGCACAAAGTTTATGGACCACAAATTAAAGATTGATCTTACTTGTCCACTGGTTCCCAGGGGCAGCTCCTTTGAAGTTTGCAATGTCTGAAATTTTGTATTCCATATTGTTAGGCACTCTAGGGAAAAATCAGAGGTGTCATAAACCCAAAAGCAACATAAACGCTGTATTTGTCTTTGCTCCTTTAAGTTAAACTTGCAGAAATAGAAATTGCTCAGAGAGTAACATATTCCAGTCATACTGGTTAGATCTCAAGAAAAACATTTAAAGATGAGTTGGTTTTCCAGTGAAGAACTTGTTAAACAAGAAACTTCAGCAAAAGGGACAGCAGCCAGCATGGCTTCCAGTCAGGAAGAATATTTTGTTATAAACTGCTAAGTTCAGTAGCTTCAATCAGTGACCCCACACTTCAGAAGTTTAGGCATGAGACTCAAGTGTCTGTTTCACTTATTTTAGAAACTGACTTCTTAAAGGACATTCCTTCTATTTCCCTGCATAGGTCCTTTTACCTATGTCCAAGTCCTCCTTTTAATTCTCCTCCATTCACCATTTCTTTTGCTGCATCTTCTCAACTCTTCAAGAACAGCATGAAAGCAAATACTTCACCCAGCAGTGAGTGTAGTCCTGCAACCCACCCACAGTTTACTGGTGAAGGTTCTCTTCCAGCTAGTGCTCTGAACAGCATAGCTCAACTACCTGCTGGTTTCAAGAGCCAACTAACATTTATTTGCACTATTTCCTGCCTAGTGCTTTGTCTAAGGAAATTTTAGATCTTAAGACATCTTAATCTGATTTTTCAAGTTACCTTTGTATTCTTTACCAGGTGCAGCATGCCTTCCCAACACTGCAACGTGGTCTTTGTCAAGGACAACAAAAGAAGTTCCTTTTAGAGCTCTTCCAGATATTGAAAGGTTTAGTAACAGCGACTTGGACAAAATTTCCTCTTCAGTGTTTTGCTTCAGAGGTACCAGAACCTTGTACACAGAGTTGTTGGAATCTGTCAAAGAAAAGTGATGATTTTTTTATAATCTGTTGTTGTGGAAAAACTATTTCATATGGTACAGCAAGAAGACATCCAAAGAGAGCAAAATGCAGTAAGTGCTGGAAGAAGAAATAATACAGGATATTTAAAGGTCATTTTATGATGCAAAGGAGTAAAACAGAAGTATAGCTAGCACAAGAACTGCAGTCATAGCATTTAGGAACAGTTAGTCTTTTGCAGCCATTAAAATACCAGGAAGATTTAATCAGTGCTTCTACCACTAGCTGTTTTATAAAAGTTTAAAGAGGTAAAAATAAACAGCACTTCATAAATATCAACACTTTATGTCCTTTCATACCACTCTTTGCTTTATTATCGCATCACTTACACAAACACAGTAGTGTGATCATTTGTTTATTTACATAGGCTGTGAAATTCAGTGGCTTAGATGATTCCTGTTGTTCAAGCTTGTATCTGTGTAGACTATTCATCTTCAGTTTCTGCACGTAGACAAAAAAATCCTCATTCTGAAAGAAAAGAAAAAATCAAGTTTTCCTTTAATTTACACAAGTTAGACAGAATAAAAATTCAAATACTAGTACTGTTTAACTTTGAGTGTTAATCAAAATTAGGAATCTGTGTTTTCTATAGGGCATACAGCCTAATTCAGAAAAGTTTGCAAACTCAAAGAAGTTCTAGTTTGATGCAATAAATGGATTAATAGAAAGAAGAATCTGAATAAAGACAGATTAATGTATAATTATTTTTAATCATAAATCCTGTTGTTTGAGTTCCTCACAATAATCAAGTCCTGATGGCAATGAAGTGACACAATCATCTACTGTATTTAAGCTTAACTGTTCTCTGAAGTTCTTAGAATGAGGCTCATCAGCCCTGAAAACATGACTTAAATGTAACTGCTGTGCCACAAACAATGCACATACAAAATACTGATTAAATCAATATAATTATTTCATTGAAAGCTCCTAAAATCCAAATAAGTGGGTGATAGATTTTAAATAATGCACTGAAGAATTGCTGCTATGAAAGTTTTTTAAAAAGTATTTCACTCACTTTCTCAGTTGTGAAAATTAAGACAGGTTGTTCACCTTCCATAAGAGCTTCACTCCACCTAAAACCAGAAAGTTGTATCAATGTCTTTTACATTCTGGGACCACACATAAAGTCTTATCATTATTCATTAAGTAGCCTCTTATTTTCAGGATACACGTATAAATAATTTTAAGAACAATGTGTTGGAAAAAACCCACACAATCGCAAGATTTCAGTCTTCAGATTTCTACCCCTTCAAAACAAGGGAAGAACTTAAATCATCACCGATTCCTCCAAGCAAGAACCAAGCTTGAGAAAATTGTGTCACTTACTTGATGACTTCATCTGAGATAATGTTTTCAATTTCTTGCTGTGGAGCTTCCAAAAGGACATCTAAAGTCCGAACACCACCTCCTCTGAACAGGACCACTGGCCCTCCACTGGGGACTGAATGTATCCTGTACACATCAGCTGAAAGCTACACAGAAAACAAATCAAATTCTACGCTCTTCAGCACATCACCTTGCAAGTCAAGTGTTTAATCTGTGATTTTTAAAAGTTCTTTCAACAAAAAAACTAAAAAAACAATGATGAACCTCTATGATTCCTAATAAGGTAGATCTAGTAGTTGCTCAGTTTCTGTGATGCTGTGAACAACGTCAATTCCTACCCACCAAAAAGCCAGGAAAGCTTTCAAATGAGCATCACATTTCTGAATGACATTGAAAAAAACATAATTGAGGGTAAGGAGATCAAGCAGCTGTTACACAGTGTAACACAAAGCATTGTTTAAGACATCCACCAGCAGAACATAATTCACCACCTTTAAAGAAAGTCCTCAGAAACTTTGGACTTGGGATATCAATAATTTTAAGAGTAAAATATCGATGATCAAGTCTCTCAGTCCAAGTGGATTCCTTGCAACATTCTCAACATCATGAAGGACAAATTGAGACAAAGATCAGCTAAAATGTAACATTACCTGCACTATGAAAATTAGCATCTCTTCCCTCCCCCAGGATTTAAAAGTTAACATAAAAGTAAACATATGTAGGAGACTTACCGTTGCTTTAAATACTTTGTCCAAGTTAATATCTTGGTTCTTCCATATTCTTAAAACCTTCAAGAGAAGCATAGATTTTTAAGCACCATAAACCAGTAACAGGGAGACTTCTCAGAATGCAAAGAAGAGGTAAAGGAACTCACCTTGTCATCATGAACAGCTATATATTCATGAGTTTCAAAGTTGCACACAACTGGACACGTGAGAATCTGCCCATGTTTCAGTGACCAACAACCTAGTGGCTTCTGGTCTGAAACCTAGAAGAGACAGAAGACAGATACTGCAATTAAAACCTAACATGGAATATTTTGGGAATCTTTCTCATGACAGAAAGAAAATACAAGGCAGCTGCATCTATTTTCAATGAGGATACTAAAACAGAGAAACTGCTACACTTAGAACTTCTGCTTGAACATTCCTGTTTCTGACTTCATTACTAAAAAATTCAGAATAAGGGGAAAGAACTCTATGTTAGTTAGAAGCTGTTTCTTTTCTTGTAAGAAATATCTCTGACCTGCACCAGTCAGGTGGGCACAGGCTACGAAGCACAGGTATGATGCATGGCTCTTCCAAAGTGAAGGTACCACTTTCCACCACCAGTGTGAGCTGCCTTAACTCACTAACACACTCACACACAGAACCACACATTTTCTCTCCTACTGCAATTACGTTATTGTGACCAAGAGCCATGAATGTTCCTGTCTTAGCTCATGTGATGTATGTTTTACAGATGGCTGCTCTGAGGGTACTCAGCCCCTCTCCTTAGCCTGGAGCTACATCAGATATATTTACCATCATATTTATCTTGTGTGGTCTTGGCAGTGGGACTAAACAACCCAAAGGAGGTTTTCTCACGAATCCACTAAGATACAGCCCCTAGCCCCATGAATGTGAAAGCCAATTAAGGATACAAGCCCAAGTATTTTCCTAAGGTTTGTTATTACGGTCTGCTGAAATGTCTGCATACCCTCAGAGACACCGGGACACGCAGTCAGTTCCAAGCGCTGCACACTGACCCTTTCCACCCTCCAGCCACCAGGAAGGCAGCTGTTACAAAACCGGCAACTGGACCAAACGCGTGGCCCTCTGACTGTGGTAGGAAAACGCTACAACCCCTGCAACCTCGGGATGGGAGGGCCCCCCGCTGCCCGGATCCCGCTGCCCGGCCCCGGGGGGGTGGCGGCGCCAGGGACCCGGTGCCAGGAGACTGAGCAGGGCCCGGTGACGGCCCGGGCAGGGGGGAGCGGCCCCCGGGCCGCGCGGGGACCCTCCCCCAGGCCGGGGCGGCAGCAGCGCCGCCTCCCGAGGCCGAGCGGCCGGGTTGGGTCGTTACCTTGAAGAGCGTGGCGGTCCTGCCGCGGTCGGTGAGCAGGACGTGGTCGGGGCCCGGGCCCGGCTCCAGGGCCAAGACGCCGCCGCTCCCGACGCCGCCGCGGGGCCCGAGCCCGCACAGCGTGAAGCTCTCGCGCAGCGCCGCCATCTTGGCGAGCCGCCCGCTCTCGCGAGACTGGGCGGGCCGGGGACTGCGCGTGCGCCGGAAGAGCCGCGGCCCTTTCGTTTTAACCGTTACGAGCCCGAAGAGCCGCGGCGGCTCCTCCGGTCACCGCGCCCGGGATCCCCCTCACTGAGCTGTTCCAGCGCCCCCGGGGCCCGCTGCTGCTGCCGGCTGGGACCGCGGCCTCCGGCCCTGCTGAGGAGGCGCCGTTTCCCCGCAGAGGAGCGGGGGGAGGACAGAAAAGCTCCTGCGGTTCTGCATCCGCACGGCGGGAAGCGCTGGGTCGGAGCTGCTTCAGTCGTGTCTCTGCCCCAGGGATGTCCCGTTTCTGTAAGGAAAGGGCGGGAGGTTTCCCGGCGTCGGTGGCACGAGGAGCAGGCCCCGGTCACCAACCAGTTTGTGAGGGATTTTCACGTGCCAGTGTTTTGTTCGCTTGCAAATTGTAATGAAGGCCCAGCAAGACAAGCCCAGGCTGTGAAAAACCGACAAAGCAGGTCAGGCCCAATCCTGAGGTGGGTTCTGAGGGATCCTCTGCTGGGGTGTGTGGGTCGCCAGCACCGTGAATCCAGGGTCCTGCTTCTAGCACATCTGCTTGCTAGAGAACCCAGCTGTAACTTCACCTCCTGGGGGACAGTCACAGCCTGCCCTGGGTGGGAAAGGCTCAGGAGTCCCTGCTCCCTGGAGGGCACAGCCCCCAGGCACCTCCCAGCTGAGGAGTCATCACTGGGGCTGCCTGGTTCTCTCTTCTGTGCTCTCTGGCTTCTACCTCAAATGTTCTCTAGGCCTTTGGTCCTTGTGTCCTGCCCTATGCTGCTGTTAAACATTTCTGCACTGAATAAGCAACTACCATTTTTCTGGTGCAGGAAGGTGTTATTTCTGTGGAATATGCCTCTGCTTAAAAGCGTAAAGAACCAGGACTGTTGGCTAAAGTCACAAGACTTGCAGACAAGTGATGGGGGATCCTTACCTTCTGAGAGGTTCAGAGTGGTCTCTTTCCAGCGTTTACTACATCAGGGCTCCCTGCAGGGAGAATTAAATTCCCTACTAAAAACTTCCTTGTCAACCAAATGGTAATTTAGTAATGAATGGGCTAACACCAGACTGATGGGCACCAGCCCTGATAAAAAAACCTGAGGCACAACAAGACTTAGTAGATGTTGTAAGTGGTTTAAATTTTCCTTACAGGGCCAATTCCTTCTGGTTTTTGATTTTAAGGAAATGACTTGCAGAGCTGGGGGTAGAAGTGTTAATGGGTATGTTCCTTGCTAGAGGAGACCTTGTTAGAGGAAACAGCCACAATTTTAAAGAATAATTGTTGGTAGTTTATTTCCAACAAAATGCAAGGAAAAATACAATATTAAAAATAATAAATAACTTGGAAAAATAAGAAACTAAGTGATATGAATGAGAAGGATGACAATCAAATGATCCTGCTGAGCCTTGTGTTATTTAACAAGCAAAGCTTTTCAAAACTTGGTCCTTCTTTGATGGTAGTGATGTATTGCCTAAGGTAGCCATCATTGCTCTAAAGAAAAGAAATGAATTACTGGACATTCAGAGTCACATAAAATTATCACAGAAATGAAATAAAACAAGGAAACCTGTTTTAGTGACACAACAAAATTACAAGAGATTGTAATTCAAATGACCATGCTGTTCATTGAAAGCAAAACATTGTTAGACTTACTTAGCAATTTTAATTTACACATATAAACCCAAGTCCAAACAATGGAAACAGAAAAGCTGCTATTGACACTTGATGAATTCTCTCTGACTGCACTCACTAATTCATAAAAAGCATATACATTTGGCTTATTTCAAATGAGAGCACATTGTTTGGAAGTTACAGTGCAGCAAGCTTCAAAGCACTTTTTACAAAATGTTGCAGTCTTGTTACCAACTAAAATTCAAGGAACCAATATTTCCATTTCAAAATCTCTACAGCAGCAATTAATGCAAATTGGCTACTAGACGTCACAAAATCACCTTCCAGAATAATAATAATAATAAAAAAGCAAAGTAATAAAGTCAAATAGTTTCTTTCCATAGGATTTATCCAGTCATTTACAAAATTGACCATTACATTCATAAGAAATGCCATTAAGTTTGTGTTTCAGGAATATGCTTCTCCTCATAGTCTTTACTGATACCTCCCTTTTCAAATTTTATCAGATCTACCCTTGTAAAGACTGCAGGGAATTGCCAGTTATTCTGTATTGATTGTTCTATAGGTACAAGCAAAGCTGGGAGGAGGTTTTAATAGAAACTCAAATAAACTCATCATGTTACTTGCTCTGAACAGGATTCTCCTGGATGAAGAATTCCTTGTTCAGCCCAAGCATCCTGAATCCTCTAATTCTTCAGTCCCTTCAATGCCAGAGAAGAGGGCTGTTGTGCCTCTCCAGCTCTGCCTGGTGGCACCACACCCTCCAGATGCACTCACTAAATAATCATGGGTTATTTTTGCAAAAGAAGAGATGAACACCTGCAAAATACTCTCTATTTTTCTCCTAAAATACATGTTTGAAATAAAACAACAGAAAGCACTGGGACAAAATCAGGGAAAAAAACAACTCTGTTGCCTCAAGATGTTGCATTCAGACCTTCCTTTCAATTTAATTTTTTTGGGGGGGTCGTGTGTTTGCTGGGAATATTTGAGAAAAAGTTATCCTGCCTTAAAAACCCACCCAAACGAAACCCAACCAAGCAGCAAAAGGCATTTGAAACTCATCTTGACCAAGGGGGGAATGACTGGTGGGGAAAGCCAAGCAGGACACAGCAGAAGTTACTTCCATAGGCAATGAAAAGCCTGGGTAGTTCTTATCCAAAGCAGGAAAGATTACAGATCGTTTCAAGTGCCTTCATGAGGAAGCAACATGAAAGCAGGGAGGCTGAGGGGGATCCTTGCTGAGGCCAACAGTGAATTCAGGCTGCTGGGTCAGTAAAACTGGTCCTCCTCCAGGACAGCACTGCTGGCTGGAAGGGCCACAGCAGCAGCAGATGCAGACACTGTCTGGCATTTATCTTGACATGAGCAGTGTCCCTCCTACATCTCTGTCATGCAGCAGTTGTGTCCTGTTCATGTATGGGAATCATTTTCCTACATGCTTTATCTCCCAACCCACTTACTGTGATAAGCAATGTATCCACATGGGCTTGGAACAATCCATTAATATGAGTAAAGGAATGACTGTGCTGGTCTAGCAATTCGTGTCAAACCCGGATGCTACAGGGTATGTAAAACCAGCAGCGTGTAAGCACAGGGCATTATGAATAGAGCTGAGCAAATATTTCTTTGACAAAGAAAAAATTCATTGAAAACCAGTAGACTTTCAGGTGGAGCAGACCTAACCCACTGACCTATGGAAGCCAAATTCAGGAAATGAAAACACAACCAAACAATGCTCTATGTTTTCAACACGCCTTCTCTGCCAACACACCAATCTTGCTACTAAATAAATAACAATAATAAAAAAGATCAGACTAGTTATAATAATGGATACTTAATCTGCACACTTTTTAAGGTGAAATAATAAACTAATGCAGGAAAGTTTTGTTTGCATCATTACAGCAGCTTCTTTTTAAACAAAAAATCACCACTCAGTTTACTAATCACACAGAATTACTGGCTCTGAGAAGAAAAGCAAGGAAAAACATGGACAGTAAGTGGGAGAATGCAGAAAGTGAAACCACAGCTAACCTACCAAGAGCTGGATTTTGCTAGCTAAAGGATTTGAACTATAAAACAAATATACACTTGTTTTCAGTGCAGGTTGGCAGTGGAATTACCTGTCCTGCTGCTAGAACTACCCTATAAATATCACACATTCAGCATAACTTCTACTGGATCTACAGCCATGGAGAAGTTCAGTGCATTCAAGCCAGTCACATCCCAGCATTGTGCTGAGAAGATGGCACAGACCTCCTGTCCAGGCAAAAGGCCATTCCCAAACTGATTGTTCAATATTCAGTGACAGTTCAGCTCTCGAGACTTTTTTTAATCCATGTACCATGTCACCAGTGGTACAAAACCCACTTTGATCATATGGTTCAGGTCACAGCTGTCACCCACTGGGCACTGAACAGCAGCTGATTTGACATCTCCTGCAGCTGCCAATGGTGACAGATCCCGACAGCACTCAGTAAAGAGCCACGTGCATGAAAGAGGAGAAAGTCCCCCAAATGGGGGTCAGCAGGGAAAGATTCTCACTGAGCTTCCATTTTGAAGAGGAAGGAAGAAAGGAAGAAAACACTTTGCCACTTGTCCTCTTCCTTCCACAGCCTACACTTCCCTACCAGGAAACATAATTTTCTACTTTTTAGTTCCTGAGATTGAAGAGTGATTTCACAGGCAGACCAGGAAGAGCACTTCTGTTTCCTTGGCATCCCCCTGCACGGGACTGAGCAGCCCCAGGAATCAACTTGTTTCTTGAAGTGACTGATTTTGTTCACCCCTTCCCTGGACAATGGCAAAGCCTGCAACCAGCTTTCTGCTAGCAGAGATTGTGCTGTTTAGGAAAGAAGCGAGGCAGGAAAGAAAAAGGAGTCTCATCTTTTCTTTCCTTTACATTCAAGGTCTTACAGCATAACTACCACTCTTCTTCCAGTGAGGACAAGACCAAATTAACTGGTTTTGCTTCTCAACTGGCTCAATTTAGCTGCTTTTTTTTTCAATCTTACACATGGAACACCATTAATGAACACCAATACAGACTTAAGAGATCACAAAAGGACAGGGGAGAGCTATTAAAATACATTATTTACAAGAAATAGGTGATTTCTTTTACAAATTCTGTGCAAGATAGAAATAGTTCAATGGCCTCAAAGTCAATATCATTAATTACAGTTGGGGCTTCAATACAGTGATATTTTAGGTTTGAAAAGTTTTGATTGTTAGCTAGGCCCCAAATCCTGAGTCATATTAAGCAAAATGTGAATCTGAGTGATTGCTGTTGGTGTTCAAGTAGAATGAGTTACAGGTCAAAGGTTTATGGATACACAGGAGAAGACTGAGAGTAGGAAGGGTTTTAAAATCAGCTATGAAAGAAGAAAATAGGAGGGTTTTTTTCCTGTTACCCCTGCATTCTAGTTGGCACTAATTTGCCTCAGAAGTCCTTGGCAGCTTTACTAAATACCTACTCCTAATTGCAAATGCTATGACCTAGATAAGGATTTGTAGGTACAATTCTGCTACAGAAATATCTATTTTCTTTTCTGGGCTTCCCCTCAGACTATTTCATTGTATGTCAGTGAGATGCACCATATGGCTTGAAACACTACTTCAGGAATAGATAAACTAGGTTCTCTTGCATGCACTTCTCTGAAAGGTTTTAAGGATCAGGTCTGAGGAGAGAGGGAATCTTCCCACACCAGTAAGATTATTTTAAGAAAAGAAAAAAACAAACAAACAACCAACAAACCACCATGACCTTTGTAGAGACTGAGTTAACATCACTCTTGCTGTGGTAGACATGGCTTATCAGGAGGAAACATGCTGGGTTAATTTAAAAGGTTTTTTTAGCTGGATCTGGAAGAGTGAGAGTTTCTGGAGCAGACTTTTTCCGAGGCCGGTCTTTGGGAACTGTTAGGAAATCAGGAGCATCTGTGGAGAGAGGAGTGGATGGAGCACTAGATGGAGCACTGCGGGTTGAAGAAGGCATAGAAATGTTAGAGATAGATATTGCAGGTGGGAAAACCCCAATCTTCCTGTTGGTGGCTTCCTGAGTTGCTCGTTCAAACTCTCGGACTTCATCCATTGTCATGTCTTCAACGAGAGGGAAAGAAAGATAAAGACATTAGAATAACTTAAAATGATCATTTCATTAACTCAGTTGAACTACTTCCACCCAAATTCTAAATCAGGGAATGATTGCTTATCATGCATATCATTAAGTGATTCTCTACATAGATGCCTATGTATTGCAATGCATTCATTGGAGTACAATAAACAACCAGCATCAAGTATATGAATCACATACTAATAGTTCTTCTACCTAGATCTGAACTGAAGGAAGTGCTACCTCTGGAATTGCTGAAAAAATAAAACCATCTCCCAGGCAGTTAAATAACACACTTAGATACACAGCAAGTAGAACTTAAAAAATAATAATAAAATAAACAACAAATGAATAGGTAGTTGCTTCCCCCCCCCCCCATCTGAATTATGAGCATGAACAAGTGAAGGATTGTCATCAGTTGGTTCATCTACTGTAATTATCAAGGGATGGGTGAACAATTCTCTCTCCCCCATGCAGTTTCTATTGACTTCTGGTTGCAGCTGCATGCACGAAACTGAAGCTGTTCTGCTCTTCTACTAGTGAAGCCTAAAGGATTCCCTCTGACTTGAGAAAACCACAACACGCTTTCCAACTTTTCCATCCAGAATCTGTACTTAAACCTTTATGGCCAACTGACAAATCCGCTGCTTAATTCCCTGCAAAATAGAGGCAAAATGAGATGAGAGCTTAAAGCCACTTTGCAATGGAAAATCGGGTCCGCAGATGCTTTAAAAGCAGTGAAGTTTTCTCCTGCAGGTGACAGGGATGTCACAGTGCTGTGGGAACCCACAAGAGGGCAGAGCGATCCCAGCACAGATGAGCTCTGAGCTGAGCCGTGCAAAACTTCCGAGAAAAGCCCAACCGAATGGCATCTGCTACAAACGGGCGAGCTGAGCAGGAAAGCAGCCTCTTCTGGAACCTGCACCTTCACATCTACATCACCCGCAAGATGTCCACTGGGCCAACTGACATGAAGGTTGTGGTTTTCACTGAACATCAGGTTAAATTTGTAAGTTTGAAGTAGTTCATCACACTCTTTTATAGGGTCTTTGAGCTCTTAAAGCAAAAAACACTAAAAGGATAACCACTGGAGTTTCAATAACTTTAAAATTCAGGCACATTGGGTGTCTGAGACACGGGGCTGTGCCTGCCATATGAATGACAAACCCCTGCCCTTTCAGTCCATCAATACTGGTTAATATCACCCAGCTGCAGGCATCTGGAGCCTGGGCTGCAAATGTGATGTAGAAAAAAGCTTTATGTTGTATTGCAACATCACATGGAAGAAACAAAAGCCCGCCTGCTGCCAGCTGCCCTCTCACTTCCCTACAGTCCACATTCCAGGGACCTTTCCAGCCTACGTTGCTGTGCAGTTATTAGGAGTGAGGACTAAGCTATTTTCAAACCTGAGATAAGTGGTGGAAATAACCAGATGGTCTCAGGGGAACTGCACCTACTTGCGTTGGCGACAGATTGGAGCATGTTTTGCTGATTTGCATTTTGTTTCACCCGGTAACAGAGCGTGCAGTGTTTCTGGACTCAAAAGATTTAAAAGCACCCTGACATCAAAGGAAGCCCCTGCTTTCATTGCAGCTATTTTCAACTGAGGGCTTCTGTACAACATGAAACAAAAGTTGCCTTGGATAAATGAAAGTGAAAGAGGACAGGAAGACTTCTCCGTTTTTGTCTGTTGAAGTGAAGACTGATGAAAGCCTGGCTAAGTGGCAGCCTCCAGGACTGCTCACTTTAAATTCACACATTAAAAACTTACTGTCCCTTCAGTTGACTTGGCTTTTTAGCTTTCACTTTAAATTCACTTCTGTTCTGATACACACTCAAGTAAAACAAGTCCTTGCTCTGAGCTAAGATGGCTCAGACTGTCTTTTCTTTTTTTGTCTTCTTTCTTTTCTTCATTAATTACAGGTTCTGTGCTGAGCTCAATGGCAGTTCTGTCTCATGGGAAATGTGGATGGCTGCCTTCATTCCAAGCCAAATCCTGAAATGCAGAGCCACACTCGGAACTGATTCTCAATTTACTGCTCAGCAAAGGAGTAGCCTTGATGCCAACAGAGCTACAGCATCACAAACACAAGAATCCCCTTCCTGCTTATTACTTAGACAACATCACTTCAGACTGGTGACAATTTTCACTGACTGGATTTTCCAGTGCAGTTAGGAGAAATAAAGTAATAAGAACATTTCAAAAGCAAATTTAACTGCATCTTTTCTATTTGCAGAGAGTAATAACTTCTAATTTTAGGCCTCTAATTGAGGTGCCTAAATTAGGAACTTAGATACTTTCTGAAGTTTCAGAATCTGAACCAAAGAACTTACACAGAAAGCTGCTCCACAAACTGCTGTTCTACATGTCTGAAAATACTTCTCACCTTGTTGGTAGCTACTCAATGACAACATTAAAATTAGTTTGAAAAGACTGATAATTCATTAGCTTTTTTCTTCTTTTCCCTGGTGCAGCAAACAATTGTAACAGTCCCATAGAAATTTTCCACTCCCTGTGTTTCTGGCCTTTTGACTGAAGCACTCTGAATTCTTGCATTTTTTAACTATTCAAACAATAGAAAGTAAAACTCATATTTAATTTCCTCTTCTGCATCCAACTGAAATTTGAGAATTGTTTTTCTGGCAGACAAGGAGCTGTATATGAGCCCAACCCCACCCTTTCTTGTATCAGTGGCATTTCACAGTGCACACGAAAGGCAGGACTCCACTTCATGGAGAAAGATTCTGTTCCTACTGAAGCAAAACTTCCCCAAAATTCCACTGACTGGTCAGCAAGATCAGTTGATTTCTCTTCTCTGATCTGTGCAGGTATATTAGCTGAGGATGGGCAATATGTTTTAAAATTGACATACACTTGCTTTGGCATGGCTCTCTATTTCATCCACAGTAGATGAATGTTGGTTGCAAACTTTAATGTTGGTTTTTTCATGCATATTTTTCTCGTATTCTCGAACATCATCCATAGTCATATCTGTAAAAAGTTCAAAATTGTTGGCATTTTCCATTGATTCAGTGCAAACTTAAGATGTATTTATTTATTTTTTTAAGGAAAAGGTTTTTCAGCAGAAGCCAAAAAAGGATTTTAAAAAAAGGCATGGAGCAACTAGCTTTATGAAAATTGAGTCATAAAGGTAGTTATATCAGCAAAGGAAGGTGTGAGAAGGTTGAGTCAAAGGGAGTCAGAGAACAGAAAGGAGTGGAAATTGTTTAGGAGTACCTGAGTAACATAAGATAGGCAAAAGTGTTGAAGTGCAGGCCTTGGCAAAGGCCAAGATCTTCTAAAAAGATTTTAGAAGATCCCTTGGAATAAAGGATAGATACAGAAATATTATGAATAGTTACTTACCTTTCCAGGCACTTTCAAAAATATTTTATGTTATCTTTGCATAGTACATGTCTTAACCAGCAAATATTCTTACTGTTAGAGCACACATCACCTTAGCTTCCAGAAACTAACACTCCATTGTACTGGTGAGTGAGTTAATAGTGAATATGCTAACAGTTTTGTAGCCTCAGGCAGTTCAATGAGTTATAAGAATTAGAAATATTCTACATATCAGGCTGATGCCACTGGCAGGATCATTTCTCATGGTCTAGCCATGCCTCACGTTGTTAAACTCGTGCCCAATCTGTTAGGTGCTTGCTGTGTGACTCCAAGCAGGGATGACAGATTTTAAAAAGATCTGCCATACACCCAACTTCCAGAAAAAAACATTGAGAGCCCAATGAATGGCCTTGTGACTGTGCTGTTCCATCACCACACTTTCAATACAGATATCTGCTTGAGAATAAGAGACCCTGGAGGCTGTCAGAATTTGGTCTGTTTTTTACAACAGTTTGGTAACTTCAGAGTTTCATGAAAACAGCCAATCCACTTTTTTACTCCCCAAACGGAAACAGCATTTTAGTAGCTTGGTACACTTGGAAATGTGTACCCCTCTTGGAAATGTACCCTGAGCTTTTGTTCTTGAGGCTGCATTTTTCCTTAGGTTACTGTGTGCCACTTGGATTTGTGAATTCTTGTATCACACCACTCCTTGTTATGTGATGTGAGGCTCTTGCTGCATTTTATGAGAGATCTTTTAAGGAATGATACAACTTTGGCTGTTACATCAGTAGCAGAATGTAAGACTTCATCAGCAAAAAAGAAATACAGTCTACAATTTTGCTCCAAAGGGAGCATGGAACACCACTAACTCTTTCTGCTGTTATCTGGAATGACAAGCAAGCCCATAAGCCATGTCAGTAACATGCTAAGGATGCACTTTGCCAAGCAGAGAACGTGCTCTTTGTTAGTAAGTCACACTGGGAAAGTAGATTTTCTTAACAACAAAGCTAAATCCAGTTTAGTAAATGTAATGACAAGACACATTCATACTTACAGTACCAGCAATCAGTCAGTAATATCCATAAAATAACATGCTGTTTAATAATTGATTTATTAGACTGATTAGTTGATTCAGTTTAGCTGACTAACATCCTCTCCAAGTCTTTCTCAACCTTTTGGTTTAAAATATGCTTATGGACACACTGGAGGCACACGGACGCTTTAAAATGATGTTTGAAAGACTCTCCCTACACACATAAACATGACAAGAGCAGTTCCAGAGAATTTTTACAGATCATGTGTATTAAACTGAACTGGATGTAAACAAATTAGATCTCACTCATTCTGGGCAATAAAAGATTTGGTATCTAGTCAGCAAGTCTCACCAACTGTTCTACTTCAGAACGATGCAGTGTGTAAGGGCTGCAGACAGCACAGAGAGTTACCTAAACTGACATTCTGCACTTTCTTTTTTCTTTCATAAATCTGCTATAAATCTTGTTATATATTTAGCTTTTATTCATGTCTCTTTCAGTAAGCCCACACTGTTCAGGTTTTGTCCCTAGCCTGACTATTAAGTACTTAGAAGTACGCTGTATTATTTTGTAAAAAAGATTCACTGTGACAGCCAAAACCTACAGGATAACTGGGTATCCCAGTATTTCATTGGTGGAGAATGTGTTTTTGACAGGGTGCATTCAGAGTTAGGATGGGAAAATCTGTGGTTACATGTTTTTGGGCTAAACCTATTCCATATGTTGAACTTCCTGATTACTCACTTGTCAGTATCAGCAACTCCACTCAAGTGCAGATGACTTTGCTTCCCAGAAACATTTATATGTCTTGTTTTAATAGATACTTTGGGCAGATCTGGGGAAAACTTGTGGGTTGAATTTTGACATGAAGTCAGGCTTCTTTATTTACAGTCACCAGGTTCCCTGACTTTGTACAGGGAAAATAACAGATCACTGTATTTTACAGGAAAAATAATAATAAAAGAAAATCTCTTAAGAACTTTTTCTAACTGGATACAAAATTCTTGTCTTAGTGCATGGCTATCCCAAAATAGAAGGTATCTGAGTAGCTTTCAGGATTTTTGTGATCACAATAGCACAAGATTTTAACAAACTATTAAGTGTATAAGAACATTTTGATTTCAAAAATATTTTTTTCTTTATTTTCAAAAAATCAGCAGAATTAATTAATTAATTAAATTAATTGTTGTTAAATTCCAGCACAGAATTGTGCAGGTTTCTGCAGTCACTGCAGGTGTGTGTGTTTGCACCAGTTGGGCTAATGGGCTATTCCTAAGCAATGCAGAATGTTTGAGTTGTGATGAAAGACAGGTGTCATTCTTATCTGTGAAACGCCTAAAATGGTGTTCCTAAACATTCTAAATCTAATCTCAAATTCCTACTGTATATTACAGAAATGTCTTGGAAACTGCTCTACAGGTATCTATGGTTATGGATTCATCTTACTGAAAATACATGTGAACAGCACACACCCTGTGAGCTTATTTGATAAAATGTCATTGGCTGTTTTGATATTCAGATTACTCTGTACCATTCCAAGTGCCCGTTCCTACAGCTGCTCCATGGATTCAGAACACTTTTTGCATGCAGCTGCTGTTGAATCAGACCCAGTAGGTTTTACATTTCTATCAATTTTTCAGAAAGAAGGTTAGAGCTCCAGCTTTTCTTTACTGCAATCTCTATCAATAGTTTAAAACTTTTCTAAAAGTTTGGAATTGTGTTGGATCAGAGTTTGCAGTATGGAAATGACTGCATGTTAATGCAGTCTTAATCCCAGAATGTTTGGGCTTGGAAGGGACCTCTGGAGATCATCTAGTCCAACCCTCTGCTACAGCAGGATCCCTTAGAGCAGATCCCACAGGAACACGCCCAGGTTTGGAATGTCTCTAGAGATGGAGATTCCACAACTTCCCTGGGCAGCCTGTCCCAGTTCTCTGGTACCCTCAGAGTAAAGAAGTATTATATTTAGGTTAAATCTGCTATGTACCAGTTTGTGACCATTGCCCCTTGTCCTGTCATGGGACACCCCTGAGCAGAATCTGGCCTCATCCTCCTGACACCCCCTGCAGATATTGATGAGATGCCCCCTCAGCCTCCTTTTCCCCAGGGTGAACAGCCCCAGCTCTCCCAGCCTTTCCTCACAGATGCTCCAGTCCCTTGCTCACCTCAGTGGCTGGACTCTCTCCAGTAGTTCCTTGTCCCTCTTGAACTGAGGAGCCAGAACTGCACACAGTGCTCCAGGTGAGGCCTGACCAGGACAGAGTAAAGGGGAAGGAGAACCTCCCTTGACCTGCTGGCCACACTCTTCTTAATGCCTCCCAGGATGCCATGATGAGCAGCTTTATTCAAACCTGTGTGAGGTTCTCCTTATAGATGACATGGCAGGGGCAGCTCTTGGTGAGGGACTGATGCCTCTAGGATGAGATGTATGGGATGTCAAGGCTCCCTGCCTGAAACAGCCTGCTCTGAACCTGCTGCCAATCACAGAATGGTTTGGGTGGGAAGAGCCTTTAAAGATCATTTAGATCCAACCGCCCTGTGTGGGCAGGGACACCCACTGAGCTCCCTGTATTCCAGAGATGGAACTGTGTTCAGTTTTTCATGAGCAACCTACAGTGGGACGTGATGGGCCAGGAGAGCAAAGGACAACCTGTTGTTCCTTAGCCCTTGCCAAGGGGCAGAGTGTGGAGCTCACTCACCGTACCACTCATCCACCCAGGCGAAGGCCTGACGGTGCCCGATCAGCAGGATGTCTCTCACCACCTGCAAAGCAAGGGGAAGGTAAATACCTCTGCAGAAACCAGGCATGTTAGGAAAGTAACACTGCTGTCTTTTGGCAAGGTTTACAGAGAAAAACATCCTGAGGGTTTTGTCTCTAAAAAGATAAGCCCTGGAAAGCCAGATGTGCTGGCTCTGAAGGTGCTGGAGTCCAACTTGCCCCTGAAGGTGGATCTGTTGGTGCTGGGTCACATCACGTGGCTCTGATTGGCACAGGAAGCCACCTGGGAACATGTAGAGACTCTTCAGGCAACAAGAGGTTCTGGAACTCTTTGTTTGTTAGTTTTTTAAACATGTGGGAAGTCAATAGTCTGAAAATATTAACATTTGGCTGTTATGCCATTAATGAAGGTCTTAGCAGATTGATTGGAAAAGGAGTAAGAAATTCTGCACATCATTGCTGCACGTTCAGTTTCATGTGTACTCAGAAATACTTTAGGTCATATATTTATCACAGTATTGAAAATGTTATTGCTAGTTTAGACCTGAGCAGCTCCAGGCTTTGGGAAGTTTATATCCAGATATAAACTCTTTGGCTCTGCTCCAGATCTCTCAGACCTTGAGAGGTCTGAAAGCAGATTTGTGTGAGCTCCCTATCTTCTACACAGTCACAGTTACATTCCTGTGCAGGGTAGTACTCAAGTTCTGCTTATGTGAAGGATAAGAAACAGCTCCTGTTTCACTGACCTTATGTACAAATTGCTCTACTCTGGTTTGAAGTCCCCAGACTTCAAATTTCACAGTCACAAGTTTGTAGGAGCACATAATTGGCTGATGAGTCTCTCTCCAGCCTTCTTTTAATTGGCCTCTCCCAGTCTTCTGTGACTTGAAATATTTAGGATCCTGCAAAACAAAGAAAACATGCTGAGAAATGCAGGAGAGGAAGTCCTGTTTGTCAGTCTGCTAAAGTAAATGTTTTGATAAGACATAAAATATGCTAATAAATATTATGAAAAAGTAACATGAAATGGACTTAAATGAGCACCAGGGCATATGAAAATCCATTCCTGACTTTTATCCAACAGCCAGTGAATCAGTGGCGGCATATTCTTGGAGATGCTTTGACAATCCTATCATCTAGGACATTTTCTTCTATAGGAAAATAGGTTATTGCAAGTCATTCCAATACCATGCACTCCAAGCGTTATTTATGGCCTCTGGAAAAACAAAAAAAGTTGCTTCTTCAGAGCTTGCTTTTCCACTTCTCCCTCACTGTGACTTAGCAGTACTTTCTACCCATGCCTGTCTTCCTGGAATCATGTCCAATTTGAGTCTTGACACCTCAACACTGATGTGACCCTGCCAATGCCATTTTCAATGCTAAGTGCACTAGTATCTCCAGCTGGGCACCTAAGTATGAAATTTCTGCAATTTAGCCATCTCAGGCTCCACCTGAGTCATGGCATCTGTGAGTAAAACACTCATTTCAACTCTATCTCTCTTTTGAGAACTGGCAAATCAAATAAATTGGTGCTGAAATTACATCAGCAAGACCAAAAAACAATAAGGAATTTAGTTAATCTCCAAAGTTTCCTTTCATCTGTACAAGATATGGTTTATCTATCAAAGTGTTATTTTTCCATATTGGTATAATTCCAGTTCATTTTGTGTCCAATCCTGCTAATTACATCTTGTAAATAGAAATACTTTACAGTTAAGCATTGACTTTCAAAACTTGAAGATAATGTAGTTTCAGTAAATTCATAGCGGAGCTTCTAAAATCTTTCTTCAAGAATAACCAGCAGTGCTGCTCTGTGTGGCTCTCCCCACAGGTAAGATATGGGAAGATCTTTTCAATCCATCCTTTGGCATAAGAGCAGTTAAACATGGATTTAAGTAGGTGCTTAAATTATGTGCTAAATGGAAGACAATCAGGAGAAAAAACTAACAAATTGCTAAGACTACTCTGATCTTAATTGCCTTTCATTCAGTGTGAGATTATATATCATTCAGCATTTCTTTTTTCTAATGTTTAGTTATCTCCTGACTTTGCTTCTGATTTTATCTGTAAGCTGAAGCTCTGTCATTACAGCTTCTTTACAAAGCTCTAATGAGGTGATACTCTTCCTTCTTCCTTCTCTGTGAAAGTCATTGCTTTTATTGCTGACACACAGTTTTCTAAATAGAAGCTTAAAGCTCACAGTATAATAAGGCTTCAATGTTAAATCACCATAAAAAAACAAGTCAGTGTCATCATATATCAGTTGTGTGTCACAACTCAGAGTCATGTGCTCTTGCCCATCTTCTCACTTGCATAAAGCTTGACCTCAGATTGATCTAGGTATTTTTTGGTTGAAAGAGTTGTTTTAGAACTGATTATTCTCTGGAGCAATCAATATATTAATTTAAAAAAAATTAAAAATTAAGAGAGATGAACATAATATTTGGAAGGGAAAAAAGGAAAATCATAGGAAAATAGTTTAATGTAAAGAAGGGTTTGTTGTTTCTAACATGTGATGGAGCCACTGTCTTGATGAAGCATTTCAGATACACACTCTAATAATACTGAGTGTTATGCAGAGATACTTTATATCCTTCCAGCAATAACCAGACCCATAATGGAATAACTTCAATGCATTCCAAAGGGATTTAATGTAATGAATTTGAATCAGTATCAAGTATTCAGAATTTATAAATAAAAATGAAACAATGAGCAGCAAACCTGCATGGCTGCTCAGTCATGCATGTCTCTCGTTCAAGCTGCCAGAGCCCCCTGGATGCTGTGAAAGCAGTGCTTGGCTTTCTGTTGGTTTGGTTTTGTGAAGTTAATCCAGCAGACAAGGGGACTCACAGTGGAAATAATTCTTAAACTGGTGGCCCACAAATAATCCACCTACTGCAGTTCATCCCTGACATCACTCCTAGTTGCAAATTCCTCTCACAGCTCCCAGAGATGGCACCTTTGCTTCCCTTCATCGTGCCCATTCCTCCTGAAGGACATGATGTCTGGCCACAAATTGGCAGGACAGTTTCAAGCAAAGAGCCAGGCAATGATGGACAGTTTGGGCAACTGATCTTTAATAGCTTTTATGGAAATTCCTGCCTTTCTGAGAACATTAATGGATTGACACTATAAAAGTGTAGGCTGATGAATGGAAGGCAGGGAAGGGGAAGAATTGAGAGGAACACATTTCCAGAGTGCTGTCTGAAAGATCAAGATGTTAAAGACTTTAGTGCCCGCTTCCTCAGGGGAGCTCAAGCTCAGAGGCTGAGGATGGGATGTAAGATGCACAGCAGCACTGAGCCAGGTGAACTTGAGAGCTTAAGCTCTGGGCTCTCAGCTCCAAGGGCACAAGGACTGTCTAGCAGTGAGTGGTCACCTGCAGGACAACCAACAGCACTGGTGTCCTGGTTTGAGCCAGGATGAAGCCAATTTTCCTCAAACCAGGACAACTGGGCTGCTTACCCAGGTGCTAAAAAATGAGGTGTATAAAAATGTCTTGAACTATTTTTTAAATAAACAAATTCTGGCTCAGCAATTGCTTATCCTATGGCTCATGGAAACAAGTATTTAGGGGAAGAATCTTTATATTTATCTGTATATTTTCCATTTATTTACCCCTTCCCTAGGCCTCTGATAATGGCCACAGCCACAGAGCACACCACGCCAGGGCCTTTGGTGTGACCAGGACTGCTAATCTTCTGCTCTTCAATGCCTGATACAAAGCTCACTGAAAACAATGAGAACTTTGACATGAAAGCCACAACTAAGAATGACTTTATATGTCTAACTCCTGCCTTCAAACTGTCAGATTAAGATTCACAGCCTGGATTCCTTTCTGCCATTAGGCAAAATTCTAATATAAGAAAGAAGCAGGGATGACAATTCTTCATTAAACAGAAGTAGAAATAATATTAGTACACAGCACTGCTTTTCCTCCTGACTTTCATGCTGCAGTTCACTGGTGGGGTTAGTCAGACAGAACAAATTAGACTCATGTGCCAGGCTCACATCTCCATGGGTCCCAGAAGGAGGTGCTGAGCACCTGCCTGCACTGGATCATGGCTGTTCTTTACTCTTCCAGTGAAAGGTTTGTCCATTTGCAAAACATACCACAGGCACTGGGCTAGAGAAAAGCAGCACACTTTCTAGGCAAGAACTGTGGCACATAGGAGTTAGAAACACCTCTGTGGCTGGGACCTGGGCAAGCTGATCTTTTGTCTGACCCCATTTTTATGTTATTATTTAATATAATAATTTTGTGAGTGTCTCATTTTTGCTTTTAGCCACCTATGCCTTACTTCCTAGAGAAGCCCTCATCCAATGAACACTGCATCTAGTTATTGTTTCCTCCTTAATTTATCTACTGGCAAAATCCTCAGTCTGTTTTAGATGTAATGGCACAGCTAAAATCTTTTTGTTTAAATAACCTTCTCGTCCTTTTATCAAGCACAATTTATTAGGAAAGCCCATCTGTCAAATCCTTTTGCTTCAGAGGCACAAAACCTACTCTGTATTTGCAATGCATTATTGCCAGGTGCAGAGTGATTTAAAAATAGCTCTTCTGCTAACGTAGCAGAAACATCATTACCCAGGAGCTGGGCTTATTTGAGAATGAAATGTAAAATAACAATAAAACAGAAGAAAAGCCCCAGTGTGATGGATATGGTTTAAATCTAGCACTCTCCAAGTGTTTCTTACTTAGGCTGTCTGGCAGTTCCCAGCTCAACACACTGTTACAGATTCCATTATTAAACATTTAGCATTTATTTACTTAACCTTCCTCATGGACTGCAGATGTCACAGGCATCACAGGTGGAATTGTCACCTCCCTTCCAGGAGGCAAACACCAACTTGCTGACAGTGTGGCACTGCCTTGTTGCAATGCATTTCAGATTTAACTCTGAAATGTTATTTTTTCCTGAAATACACCCATTGTTTACTGGAAACTTCCAAATCCAAGTGGACATGCTTTCCCTTAGCTTTGCCATGGCATCAGGCATGATCTGAAGATCTGATACTGTTCTACAGCTGGCAACTCCTCCTTTGTCTGTATGTTGGAAGCCTGCAGGGAACATCTTACTAACCTTGTCACTGGTCTGTCTCAAAAATTCCTTGCTGGTTGTATGGTCATTTTAGCATGGAAAAAGCTCCCCAAGCTGAGTATGTTCTGCAGAGCTGAACATGCACTGTGCCTATGCCATGCCTCCTCTTCCTTTCCTTTCCTTTCCTTTCCTTTCCTTTCCTTTCCTTTCCTTTCCTTTCCTTTCCTTTCCTTTCCTTTCCTTTCCTTTCCTTTCCTTCCCTTTCCTTTCCTTTCCTTTCCTTTCCTTTCCTTTCCTTTCCTTTCCTTTCCTTTCCTTTCCTTTCCTTTCCTTTCCTTTCCTTTCCTTTCCTTTCCTTTCCTTTCCTTTCCTTTCCTTTCCTTTCCTTTCTTCCCTTCCCTTCCCTTCCCTTCCCTTCCCTTCCCTTCCCTTCCTTCCCTCCTTCCCTCCCTCCTTCCCTCCTTCCTTTCCTTCCCTTCCTATGCATAGGTTTCTTTTTTCAGACCCCTCTTGCAGTGTATCCCACCGTTGTGCTTATGAAGTGCAGTCCATTTTTTTTCCCCTTTAAGTTGAAGACCATTACATTTGATCTTGAATTTCAGAACCAATCCTTCATGGTTTTAGTACATGTGATCTGGCATTTTCCCATCAGCTGTAGTTGCTGGGTTTTGGATTTCAGCCTATATAGCTTGGGCTCTGAAAAGATCTGTTGATGTCAAGATGCTATTAGAGTTACGTACAGTCATTTTTTAAAGACATTATTTTTCTCTTTTTGGATTTTCCACTGAAATGCATTTTCTGGAAGAGCCAGCTAAGTACTTTGGAATTATAAATATTTGGAGAGTTCTGAGGTGCTAAAATATGATAATCCAGCCAGCCTTTATCTAAACTCACAACTGAAGTTGGTGAGGAAAACAGAATTTGCATTTTTTTCTGCAATGGCCTGTCCTGAAGCGCCTGCTGACACGTTGCACACACTCACGTGGGGGCTGAGGCAGCTGAATTAATTCAACCACCATAATTTTCTGTCTCTGTAATGGGATAGAGGTTTTGTTATTCTGAAAGCACATGGACAGTAGTGAGCTGGACCTATTACAGTGCAGCTGGGGTAAAGTCCAAAAAGACAGCAACTGAAGAGCCCTGCAGCAGCTGCCTGAAATCATTCCTAGTGGAGGGAACTTACAAAGTTGATTCCATTTGTCCAACTCTCAGCTGCTTTGTTATAAACAGGAAATGAAACACTGTTAATTTTGAGAACTTGAATATGGTGGCAGAGAACATTTTGCTCAGTAGCTCACATCTACAGTAAAGGTTTCATGTTAGTGAATGATTCACTTGAGGCCCTAACTCTTCAGCATAGCTCAGATTTGTTCTTTTCTATAATTCAGACAAATATATATGTCTATATGGGGAATACATGTTGGCTGGTGATACATATTCATTGGGGGTGAAGTCACAAGGAAATGATTTTCCAAAATGTACAGCTACTCTTACCTGTAGGCTTGTACATTCTTCATACAGAAATATAAAATTCTGTATTCAATGCAATATGTATGTTCAGATTTGGAAACATATGTGGCTCCTCACAGCAAAACAGGCAAACCTGGTAGCTTGGATCTAGATTCAAGCTTTCTCTATTTGGCACCTCTCATTTCAGCTTCTTAAAAGTTTAAGGATTTTTAGGGCTCTGCTTGTAAAAAAGAAAAAAGCTGTATTTAAGATGTGGCAGCACTCTTGTGGCTACTTCACAATGCAGCCTGTGGATGGTCATTAAGCTAAAATTAAGTCACCTGCTCGGGCAGAGTCACTGCAGCTACACCCCCCAGGCCCCTGCAAGGGCAACTCTCTTGACTGCAGAAATCAGTGAACCTCTGTGGAAGAGAGAGCTGGACCCTGTCTATGTCCCTGTAATAACTAAAATGTCTTCTGAGTCACTGTTTACTTGGTGATTTAAGTCCTTCTGTGCATGCACTCAGAGATAAGCCCTCCATTCTTAAGGGAATTCAAATAATTTGGACGAGTCTGGTCATGAGAACGCTCGGTGCTATTGGCAGAGGTTCCATGAAAGTGTTCCTCAGTGATACACCAACTCTCCTGAGGCCTCCAGATAACTGCATTTTTTATGCTTCAATTTTAGTTAATATACAGGAGAAGGGAAAAAGCAGATATGTACGAAGTTGAACTCAATCATCTTCCCTTCAACTGTCATGACACTTCCATGGAACACTCTTCCTCCTCACCAGGAAAGTCAAAATGAGGTATGCAATTCAAATGGAATATTATACATACAAAGATGCTTCACACATTTTGTCTCTTTATGTATGAATCATCATTATTATGTAAGTTATAATAGAAGGGAGAATACAGATATTTTTATAAGATTCATGTCAGTGCCATTGGAAAATAGTTTTTTAGATCACAGGTGGTGGGAAGCAGAGAATGGTTGTTTCACTTGTTGGTACTGAGTCTGATGCTCCAGGTCCCTTGGGTATCTCCCGAACCCTCCTGTGGTAACTGCAGCTTTATTACCTCACTTGATAATAGTGTGTTACACACACAACCGTATCTTTGGTGTAAAGAAATGGGAAAAACAGCACTAAAGCTGCTGTGGCTCCTTCTGTTCCAATCAATGAGTTATTTCACGCACTGACTCAAAGAAAGGTCAAATTGTAGAAAGGAGCTTTTCATACAGAGGACTCTGAAACACTTATGATATCGACCCAACCAGCTTATGAAGGATAACTGAACACTTTCAGACTAAAAATCACAAACACTCACTTAATAGCAACTATGTTTTTAGTGCTGTCTGCTCACATCAGGACCCACCCTCTCCAAGCAGGCTCATGAGCACTAACAAAGAGCAAGCAGTCCAAGCAGTGTGGGAACAGCTTGAATGACTGGAGATACTTGTCCAATATACAGTACAGCTAAGTAACGAGAACTTCAGTTAAAAACTTGAAGCATGTTTTAATTGAGGAGGCATGCATGCTGGTCAGGATAGAAAATAAATATAAAGCTCATTTCTAGAAGGCACTAAGTATGCTGACCCTGACACAGGACTTGCTTAATTTTCAGCATGTGAAAGATCCATTGAAACGCAGAGATTATAAACATGCCTGAAGTTCAAATCATTCTCATTGGTCTTTCTGGATTGAAGTCAGCACAGTTATCCCGTGGGACCTAATTCTTCAATCCTGAGGATTGTACTTCACTTCTAATCTTTAAATTTCGTATGAATTCAGATTAAATGATCTAAAAGCAGACAAATTGCTGTTAATAGTGTAAGTCAAATACCCTTCAAAAGCTTAATGTTTTTTGTTACCTCTGAAACTGTTATTTGGAAGACACAGAGCATTTCTCACTTACATGGAGTCACTTTTTTGTGCTGTTCTGATTGAAAACAGATGGAAATCACACTTACAAACATTAAAATTCTTTTTATAGTCTCTAAATTATATAAGAGGCCTCATCAGAAATGGGAATTTGGCTTCACATTCATCCCATGGTAGCATAAAACCCCTCTATTTTGTAAACTTCGGTACGTACTGAATTAAACTGTTATTAATTGAGTATCAATCACAAGACATGCACAGTTAAATGCAAAGGTGTTCTTACTGCTTTGCAGGAATTCTGAAACAGAATTTGGTAGGCAACATACAAATCATCCATCAGTACAGAAAAAACAACAGATGCTAGGCTATTTTTGTTGTTTAACCCCATACAAAATTCCATTTTGCTCAGAATCAGGTCTCTTAGATTTGTCTTTGAAACAACAACTGAAAGACTCTGAAACACTTTTCTCACATACCGTGAGTTTATTTTTTTCTCTATCATCAGATTATTCATATGGAAATTATACTTAAAAATTGGCTATTAAAAATAGGAAGCAAAGCTGAAAAGCTTGATGTTAAAGCTTCATGTTTGCAATCTCTGGAAATACACACACTGAGATGAAGCATCTTACATGACTCCTTTGAAACACAGTCACATACTGACCTGTCCAATAGCAGCAGTCGTTCCTAAATGGAACCAGAAGACCGTGGACTTCAAATAAGATGATGGGACCAATAAGCTGGTTTATGAGGTGTTATATAATTTTTGGTACATAACAGATGGGTTTCATAATGTAAGGAAACTAATAAAATTACTTTGCGTTCTCCTGTAGACCCAATTTTGGTTTATGACCCATACATAACATTTGAAATAGGATCTATAAATGGAAGATAACAAGTACCTGATTTTTTTAGTCAGAAAATCATATCTCCTCTGATACAGAAATATATGCATTGGCAAGCCTTCATTTTCTATCCTAAAAATGATTATGTGGTCTCGTTTTGTGTAGTCAAACAGCCTGCCATACTTATTGGAGGCTATGAATATATACTTGGCTCCAGAGGCAAATCATATCTCCAAAATTAAATGCAAGCATGGATCTGATCATTCCTCTCTAGTTCCTTCTCTTGAAACATCATTTTTCAAGTCTGAGGTTAAAGCTCATCTTCATTTGCACAGTGGCTGCTGATGTCAGAGCAGTAACTGCACTGACCCATTAGAAACACGCTCCTCAGAGATGTGCCCCATCAAATATGCACGGGAGCAATTTTCAAGGGAATTTTCAGAGAGTGACTGTGCCTGCTGCCATTGATGCTTTGTGGCAGATGTACTGCAGCGTGCAATATGCTTCTTGGTCTTGTGCCATGGCTGCCCCTGAGCAACTGTGCATCAACCCTTTTCTCCCAGCAGCAGATCTGTCCTTTGCTGAGACACTTTGCAGGGCTTATTAGCCAGGCAGGGATGCAAATAAGGACACCAGAAATGTTTGAAGCTACTCAGATCTGCAAACAGTTAACTAAGCTTCGTGACTCAGAGAAAAGTCCTTTTCTACTTTGAATGAACTCAGCTGAATACCAAAGGTCTGGAACAGAATCTGTTCTGATACGGGTACGAAAGGATCTGCAAAAGAAAGTGTCAGGCAACCTAGACAGAGAGGCTGCTGTCTGCTCCCCCTCTAATCAAAAGCATTTAAATACTACTGATGTCACATAAAAATTCCCCTCTTCACCAGCTCCCAGTGGTTCTGGCTCTCACCTCTGACTCTTTGTAATAGCGCTCGGGGATCTCGTCGCTGGCGATGTCGATGAAGCAGACTTCTCGCTCCAGGTCCTTCGCTTCCTTGTCAAAAATCTGCAAGAGTTAAGGAAAGTGAACACTGTAACAGAACAGCACCCTTACGAAATCCACCTGGAGTAACAGCTACAAGGCATTTGCACTGACTGGTATAATATATTTTCGGCTTCTGCCCGAACAGCTCCTGCTGTAAGATACCAAAGTTTTTGCAATCACATCCTGCAGCCCCTGCAGACATGGAAGGGGAGAAAATGCTGTTCTCAAGGTCAAGGCCAGGTCTTCCTGAGCAACATTAACAACAGTTTGAATGAATGACACCACAGGCTTTTTGGGGAGTAATCCACTATGTCAGGTGAAGAAGGCAGTTAAATGTGAACACGTGTTCAACACTTCCTGCTCACACTGCTCATCCTCCTTGTGCTTTTTGGAACGGAGACTTTGGCCACAATAAAGTCAACAACCAGGATGGGTTTTATTGTGTTCTCTAATCTTTGAACTCGATGCCATCACTGTGTAAAAGCCTGAATTTCTGGACTCTGAATGTTTCTGACCTTTTCACTCTAGGGATGGGTCTGTTGTGTGAACTCATCAGGCTTAAGTTGCTCTTATACTGAGAATCAAAATTTTGGTTGAACTGCCCTCAGTGGAAGCTGGAAACATATTTTGATTTTAGTCCTTTAGGACCTGGTTTTGAACACCAAGTCCTTTGTTCTATGCAAGGCAAAGGATGGTTATATTTTGAAAATGCGACCCATTTGCATCTGCAGCATAGCATGCTTTGTGCCTGTGTCTATAATTTAATTATTCAGGCATCTTACTGACCCATGTGTCTGCAAAAAAATTCTGCTTATGATTCTGGGACTTGGAAATAGGGACTAGTTAAAAGGCTATCATGAATTAGTGCCAGAACATTCAGGAAAGCTGTGCATACACTGTCACGATCAGTAACACGCTAACGATGTGTTTTTTCCTTTGGGGCACAATGTTCTATAGCTAATGTTTCCAGGAAACATAAATATGATTTTATTATTTATTTATTTGAAAATATAAAATAAATGTAGTGAATGCTCTGTTAATTTCATTTCATCCTAGAGGAACAGTTAAAAATACAAAATTCCAGAAACTATTCAGTAACAAGAAAGCTACTTTGTTCTTTCTGAAAGAAATGCAGCTGCCCACGTGAAGTGCTCCAAGGGAGCAATGGGCTGCAAGGGGCAAGTACAGCAGCTGGGAAGAAGAACAGTGCTGGGAAACCACAATCCAAATAAATGAAAAGCTGAAGTTTGACTCTACAATTTCACCTTGTCCTGGTAGTTCACAGAAGTGGAATGAAATAGGCAACACTGAATGTTTACTGAACTGGACATAAAACGTCTGAAACTGCGGAAGAACAGAACAAAGCAAAACCTTAGTCTGTTTTTATTTGTGAACTTGTTTTCCTCCTCCAATCCTTGTTTCATGAAATATTTATGTTGATTATCTGAACAAATTTGAGCTGAAAGGTCCTTCCCCTGTAGTGCTTTTTCTTAGAATTGGGGTACTCTTAAAAACATGTGTTACATTTTATATATACAATATAGGTCACTTTTTATAAGCTTCCTTGCTTGCTTTTTTTCTAAACAAATTTGGGAACATGAACCAATCCCTTGATGAAATCAGTTGAACTATATCTGGAACAAGATGCATTTTACCATAATCTCTGAGCATTAAATAAAATAATGGAGATTTCTCTTAAATGGACATGACTAGGTCATCTGAGGCTCTGACTCAGTATATGGTTTAAGCACAAGCCTAATAACTCCAAGCACATGCACATCTCTGCACATTTGCAGGGACCTAAATGGGAACTATTTTCCAGTATCTTATCTGAAGAAATGTACCTGCCACAGACTTGATCCACATATTGCACCTCTAAGTAATACAATTTTAAATTCTTTTCCTCTTTTTAAAATGCCTTGGTAGAAGTGGGGATGACAGATGCCTTTGCCAGTCTGTCAAAACTAGGAGGAATCTTTCAACCATTTCAACTCTGCCTTATTTGCTGCTTAGGTTTTCTGACCATTCCCTCCATTCCAAGAGTGTGTTGAATGACATTCTCACTTCCCTTTGCTGGCAGAAGTTGTTGTTTAATCATTTATGCATCTTCCCTTCCTAAATTGTCCTCACAAGATTTGCAGATAGATACTTAATGATCTCATTCTATCAGCAGTAGAAAACAAGAATCATTAGAGAGCAAGACCAATTACTTTCTTAGCTCGAATTCTCTCATTGTCTTTCCTAGCCACATAATCTGGGATTGCCTTAAAACCTGCAGGGAGGGTGGGTTTGTTGCATTTGTGATCAAAGAGACTAGAGAAATTGAGAAGTTTTAAAGGAAGAGATTAAAGGCCACAAAAAGAAGCATAAGGCTCCCAATCTGTGCAACTGTATTTGCAAATGTGCAGCAAACGAATGGTGAGAACAATCTGTATCCTTAAGAAGATGATGTAGAAAGGCAGAATATTCAATATTATATTGGAACTGGACAGGCTTTACGTTTGGAAGCCAAGTAATTAATTAAGAATGAAATACACAATCAAACAGGAAACAAAGAGTAACATCCAGCCTGAAGTGTCCTTTTTGCTGTGGGTCTGGGCTTTTTCAGGGGGAGGGGAGGTGTTGTGACAGCTTTTTACAGCAGACAAACACTTCCACTTTCTAAGAGGAATGACAGCTCATCATTACTTAGACTAATTCCCCCACAGAATGACAAAAAGGGAAAGGTTTTAATTGGGTCAGTGGTTTCTTTCGGGGAAAATTTACAAAAAAAACCCTAGCAGATGATTCCAGTACCTCAGGAAATAAAGTGATTTTAAGTGCTGGTGTATTTAAATTTCTTTCCTTTCTTTTCCTTGTGACCTACAGT
>NW_009954140.1:3876735-3934318 GCF_000747805.2 Chaetura pelagica
TGATAATACCTCAACAACAAATTCAGTATCTTTTTCCTAAAAAATCCTTTTCCATTTTTCTTCCCTCTCTTCTAATCTCAGGCTAAATTGCTGGCTTCAACCTCATTCAAATGTAGGTAATCCAAAATTTTACTTTTAGGACCAGTCACCACATCTACCCTGTTTTGGGTATATGAAGCCAGACTCTGCTGGATCCATTGGTTACATCCACACCAGCAAACTCCTCACTCATCTACACTGCTGAACTGGGAGGGCCAAATCTGTGCTGTTTGGCTTGGCTCTGTGCCAGCCTCTGTCATCCTCCCTTGTCATGGTTGCCTTTTCTTTTATCATCAGGAGCATAGAAGGCATTAAAAGGATCACTAGTTGTTCTGTCTTTACTGCAAATGGAGGGTGGTTTGTTTTTTTTACCAGCCTAGATACAAGGAGTGTTTCAAGCCTTTGCCGAAAACTGTAGCCAAGGCAGAGAAATGAAATGGGTAAGAGCAAAACCATATATATTTTTTTTTTTCAGAAAAGCAGAAAACTCCTATCAGGAGCATAGAAGGCATTAAAAGGATCACTAGTTGTTCTGTCTTTACTGCAAATGGAGGGTGGTTTGTTTTTTTTACCAGCCTAGATACAAGGAGTGTTTCAAGCCTTTGCCGAAAACTGTAGCCAAGGCAGAGAAATGAAATGGGTAAGAGCAAAACCATATATATTTTTTTTTTTCAGAAAAGCAGAAAACTCCTAAATTAATTACCAGTAGGTAATATGGTAGCATATGTGATCATATCTCATGTGCTAAGTAATCAGACACCTGTGCCTATCTACAAATTTAAGCCAAAATTACTACACTGTTCAATATTCAATGTGGAAATGTAATTTACTGAGATGAGAATTTCCATTATAGATCAAATTTCTTCTTCTATTAAATCTGACTTTAAGAGGAATGCCTGAAGGAATTTTTCTCCCCTTTTTCTGCCTCCCCATTTTTTCTGCCCTGCCAACAAAGCCAACAGGCATCCCAACAACGTCCATCTTGGCTTTGCAGTAGCTGGTTGCCACAAGATGACATCTCAGGGAGACAGGCAGGTTATGACGTGAGTGGCATGACAAAAATATCTTTAAACATCAGAACTTGAAATGTAATAACATTTATCTCTGCCTTTCTTGCTATTCTAGTGATTCATTCATTGCCATCGAGGTAAAAAATGGAAAAAATGAAGCATCCAGCTAGATAAGCCTCCAAGTTTAGATGCATACATGCACAATATGTTTCTTTTTTAATTCAAATATTGACATTTCTGTGAAGCTTTTGGGTTTTCTCTGTGTTATATTGGTGTTCATTTATATGTATATGGAATACAGACCTACCTCTTGTTTTCCTTTGGCAAATGGTCATTCTCAGACATTTCCAACATGATATTATCTTTGAAAGGCAAGACGCACATTGACTGACAAAGACTTAGTGCTGTATCTCTGATGACTTTATCAGCCCTGACACAAGCACTTACAAAAATGGGCCCAATGATACCCACATTTTGTCATCTTGAAATATAACTGGCTCAAAATCTTTACACCACACATCCATTACTCTTAAGACTAATGTTATTCTTGCTAATAAATATCATGGCCCTTCAACAAAAAGAAAGATTATGTGATTTTAAGACCTTGCATCCTGCTTTTCAATACCCAGGATCCAGCCATTGAGTTTTCCAGAGCAAAATGTTATGCTACAAAGAGCAAAGTACTGTTATGTTTTACATACAGTGAATTTCCATTCTTGACAACTACAGGATGATTTTTGCAAGCTGTGCTTTTGTACTTTCCCCAGACACTATCAGATGGCAAAAATTCACTGCCCAAATATCAGCAGAAATTAATTAATTCTCTGACTAAAAAACAAAACAACAAAACCCAGTCAAACATAATGATTCTTCTGCAACCAACAGAAAATGAAAATGTCTCTGAACAGAGTTTGCCTTCACTTCACCTTTGTCTCTGCCTTCAGCTACAGATGGTTTTTTAGACATCTTCACCAGGACTGGAGCACGGCAGGCAAGAACAGGGAGTTGCAGGGCAGGAGATCACCAGGCACTGATTATAGTATCCACTAGAGCCATGTGGTGGAGACTGTAATCAACAGAAAGCCTAAGCTGGTGCATTCCCCACTAAAATTCAAAATAAACAACATGTGTGTCTGTAGGGTGTACTGGAACAGTAAGAACGGAGATGGGAGAAAAGGGAGAGCAACACAACGTTGAGAATAAAATTAGCCTGATGTGACATAAATACTGACCAGTTGATAGACTGTGAAAAGCAAACAGTATCAGCCCAAATAAAACAAGAGGTTAACAAGGTTTGCTCATGAAAACCACAGACTAAGCCTTAATTCACAAACAAGCAGTAACTTATACCACTCCTGCCTGTGATTTCTGACCATTTCATTAATTAGATAACCTTAAGAATTCTCTTGTATTTAACTTACAGTTTAATTATTCAAAATACAGATTTTCTATCTCTATATTCAAATTCCCTAATTGCTAATTTTTCCTATGGGAAACAAACTGTGCCCTGAGTCGTTATCCTGCACTTTTCCAGCCTGCCTCCACTGAAGCTACTGTAGGCACCTGCATCTCCCTCTTGCAGCAGTTCCCACTGCTACCTTGACTTATGTAAGCAGCTGAAGATGCAATGGGGAAGCCACATTTTCATGTACTCCACAGATCCCACCTACAGTGTCATTTACATTTTGTCATTTCAAATAAAAGCAAACCAAAAATAAAATTTCTCTTCAAACTAAGAAGTTTACTTTTTAAAAGACCCATAATGAGGAAGGACGGGGTGGTCTGACTCATTGGTCTAGTTCCCAGCACTCTTAATGAAGCCATCAAGCTGCAAAGTGGCAGTGACAATATTTGATGTACTAACATGTTAATCCAACACTGCTCTGCTGAGGAGCGAGTTGCCATGTGAACATCTAGGCGCGAGGCAGCGCGATCAGCTGCGCAGGGGCACCAGGAGTCACAGCTGGGGGGGTTTATGGTCCTGCACTGCTGCCATCTACACAAACTTCAAGAGTGTTTTAATCTAAATAAAGGGGTTTATTGTCCATTGTACTTCCTGTCAACATCATTATTTGTGCAAATCAAGTGCAAACTTTAGCAGATCAGAACACACTTAAAATACGTTAAGGGATGCCAAAGCCATATAGAAAAATCAAGTTCCAAAGCAGATTTAATTATCTTAGTTTCTTCTACCACAACAATCGGCAAGAAAAATCAGGAGGACTTGAGCATCAAGATATATTGCAGTCATCAGGTAGAATTTTACCATGCAACATGTTAAATAAAATACTTCTCATAACACACCAGCCTGCTGCATGACAACAGGAACCTGAGGGCATTTATATTTCTCTCTTCCACTGATCAATACAATTAGTTATAGAGTCCTTATTTCTATTTATTGCTTTTTACAATTAGTATCTACTTTACTAGATAGCATGGAGATGAAGAACAGATTAGAGTTCAAAGATTTAAAAAAACCTGTATGGTTTAAAAAAAGTTAACATCAGTCATGCATTACTACCCTCATTACTGTAATATTAATATTAATGTATTTTGCATTATAACTGCAGCATTTACAGAATTACTTACACAGGCTCAAACATTTATCAAACATTATTCTTTTCTTACAAGCTGTATGACTCTCTTTGCTCTCTGTCAGGCCAACAAAGTCCAGCTGACCTCCTGCCTTCTATTCCTGAGCATCTCCTGACCAGCAGCTGCTGGCTACTCACTGTCACCCTTCCTCCAGAGAGGAATTAGCATAGTCAATTATCCTTCTCATTTCCAGCTCTGAGAACTTTGTAACATTTTGTGATTGCCAAAAGCATCACCTCAATAAGTCCAGCCATTGTTCCCTAGAATTTGTTTACTGAGATCTCTCATCTCTGACCATTGTTTAGTTTCCTGTTTGTTCTTCCTAACAGCTCCTTGGAATTCAACCCCTTTTATTCAGAGAGAATGATGTGGAGCAGATAAAGTGGAAAAAAAATTACCCCCAAAAAGCCTAATCTTTTTTTTACTCCCCATGAATGTTCTTCAGGACTAGGCTCACATATGCAGACAATGTTGTGTTTAGAGAAGTAATAATTAGAATGTGAAGTGCAGAAGGGAATCATCTTATAGTGCTTTAGAGGTAACTGCTCTGCAAGCTGACAAGCAACTAGTGAACAGGACACCAAGGGAGGTGCAGAGGCACAAGCCTGACCAGGCTCTTCTCCCAGACTAAAAGACCTACTACAATCCCCTCCAGACACAGATGATTAACTACAGGGTAAAACTAAATTTTGAAAAAGCCACCATACTTACACTGTCATTGCTTCCTTTGTTGTCCTCGTATTTTGTCTCTATATGAATGGAGAATTTCGGCAAAAATGAACACTGCAACAGAAGAGAAATACATTTGACATCAAAACTACACCTTGCTCCACCAGCTCACAGACTCACTACACCCTGCTTTGTGTCAGCTTTCTTATTTCTTTCTCATTACTTCAAAAAAATGTAAATATAAACAACAAAAAGGCAAAAGTTTTTATGATTCTGGAGGGATGTAGAGGTTCTACCTGAAAGCTGAACACTAAAATGAAAGCATAAATAAATTAGTATAAGTACTTTGGAATAACTAAACACAACAGTTTTCATGCTCATATACAGAAGAGTACAAATGTACTGATTGTCTTGTTATAAACTGAGTTCACTAAAATCTTGAGAGCAACTAGGTATTTGTTATCACAATTGCTCTGTCCCTCATATAAAATAACCCAAGGGCACTTTTCTAGGTGCGGGATCTAAGGTGCTCACCACAGACAACAATGCTTTGTGAGGGCTTTTTTTTTCATTTTCAGTGAGAAATGAATTTTAGCATAAGGTCCTTTTAATGAGATTTTGTGGATGGCTAACACATAGTTGGCTTATGAAGACCAGGGTTTATAATACTAGGGAACACAATTCCAGTGGAAAAAATATTTCTAATATCTTTTCTTTAGCATTTCAGGGTTCTTTCAAACCAGCTTTTCAGATAGACAGAGTAGATGGCTCACAAACTCTGAAGGACACTAGTTCAGCAGCTTTACTCTTACTCATCAAGTCTTGCATTAACTGCCAGTGAAACTAAAGTGCCAGTTCCTTGTATGATGCATCACTAACACCCTGTGGCAAAATGTCTTGTAAAGACTTGGACTGTTTCAGGTGCTGTACATACAGATTATCCAATGAGGACATTAGGGTGCCTCAGTGCTCACACTGCTGTTGGTTCAAGCTTGGACTTGATCAACTTTGATCAAAGGGTTCTGCTAAAGGTGAAGCTGATGACAAAGAGGAGAGGTGATTTGGAAGGCCACCTGCAGGGCAACAAAACTGCAATGGGAAGCCAACTCCTTTGAGACTACTGAAAATATTTTCCTGATTCCACAGGTATCACCAAATAATTGGTTGTTCAATCTTCTCCTGATCACAGGATATCCAGTATTCAATGGGCACATCTAGAATCAATCCTTGTTGAAAAGATAGAGAGTGTTTTGCCAGAATTAAGTTCTAGTGTCATGGAAGGCCTCTGGTCAAAGGGACCATGAACATGTCCATGGAACATGTTGGTGCTGCAGATGCCCAGACTGCACGGGCTTCTCTTCAGACTTCAGAGAGGTTCTGCCTTTCATTAAAGCTTTCTGTGGAGTGGCACTTCCATAGGTGTCAGTCCAACCTGAACTGTGACCAGGCCTCAGCAATGCAGCTTGTTCATTGAGTTAGTATCTGGGAGGCAACAAAATAATAACCCCCCCGCAAAATCAGCAGCATGTGGAGTGCAGGATGGGGCAAATTCAGCGACAGGTCTGATAGCTCCCATGTTCTGTGGGCAATTAAAGATTTCCTACATATACACCTCAGGAAGTGCCTGTTGAAAAGACACAATATTTACAAGCAGTTGATCAGAACTGGGGATTTCCTAACACAAACTAACACCACAAAAATCCAGATAGTCTCCCATTTGAGGTTTCACCATGTATCTCAATATACTGCTCCTATTCTGGCAGACATCCAAAGGCATCTGCAAACAGAAGCCTCAGCAAACAGGCACTACAGGAAAAGAAGCTGGGGGAAAAGAAAAAAGCCAAGGTTTTTCTTAAGGCTCTAATTTGCATCTCCAAAATTAACCAAAAAATAGAATAAACATCCTGAACTATATTAACTGGAAGAAGAGATTAATAAAAGGGGTTGATTAAAAGAATTCTATAAGCAAATGTTTCTAGAGTAAGAAAAGTTATGTGATGTTACAAAAAATAGGGAATGACCCAGGAAACACAGGGATGCCAGCATGTCCTACAACACTTCATGTCTCTCAGAGGATTTGTATTCAAACAGCACAAACCAACATTCTAGTTGTTATCTGTGTTTGAAGGAGAACATGAAGGGTTGAAAAGTAAATTACTACTGGAGGTGGATTATGAAAAGCAGATTTCAAAAAAAAAGTACAGTCTAACGACAGACATCACCTACTGCAGAGTTTTTAGAGCACTTGGAAAATAACTGCATTGGTGCTCAGGTGGTAACAACATGGGTCATTGATGTAAAAAATGTCAACCATGGCAGTTTACAGAGATGTAGAACTATAGGGGGCACAGCCCAGGTGTGCAGAGCTTGTGCTGACAACAATCCAGACCTCTGCATTTGGGGGAAAGCATCCCTGAGGAAAGGAGACTGCAGATGAGTACTGTATTTTATCAGCAGCTGCTAGTGCTGATACAGAATGCAGTACCTGGTACTCGATGCTTAGGTCTGAATAACAGCTTTTAAAAACATTTCCACTGAAAATGGTAGAGATGTGCATCATACTACTTATGATAAACTAATTGCTTAGAACACTTACTAGGAAAACACAGTTTATTGGCATCTTGTCTGCATCTTTCAAGGTTACTGTTCTAGGCCACGTTTTACTTGGATGCTAATGTGCATTAAGTATCTCTCATGTTGATCTGAGGACCAAACTTTGATTCTTTGCTACACAATTAAACAAGATCAACAGCCCCTAAATAAAATCTAGTCACTGCTAAAAATAGACAAGATAACTACATCAATGCTTTCTAACTAGTGGAAGGGTCATCAAGGCTATATAACACTTGAGCAGACTGAGTATCTAGGTCAGCCTTGTGAGTTCACAGACCTTTAAGTTAAACAGTCTGAGTGCAGAGATTGGTCAGAACCCTCAGTGGCTCCAGGAACTGCAGGGTGCTGCAGTTCTCTCACCTCTGTTAATGAGTAGCAGGGTCCACCACAGGACTTGGTGCTGCTCTCCTGGTCTCACTGTCAGCTTTGAAAACTCTATTGACAGAAGGAACTTCAGTACAGCATCTTCTGCACCTACAGCTCACACAGAACTAGCACCCTTGCCAAAACAGCTCCTTGTCCCTCGTCCTGATTGAAGTATCTTTACTTATGATCTGCCTTCAGGAGTTGTTGGATGGATCACATTTTTCAATACTCCAAAACATTTCCCTTTATCAGAACAGTTGCTCTTAGGTCACAGCTTCAAGAACAGTGGAGGATAAAAATGCAAAATGTGAAAAACCTTTGTGGTGTTGATTTGAAGCGTGGCTACAGTTTGAGTAAATTTTGAACAAAGCCAAATGTCAGATCACCTTCTTACCTTCCTGCTAAAAGTGCCTCCTGTTTTCAATCACTGTCTAGAGTTTACCAGCAATGAGTCAGATCATGACACTCTGCAGCCATTTCATAGATTGAACTGAAAGTTGCCTTGGGCTGCCCATGGCAGTTCAGCAAGACACTGCTTGAATCTGGTTGTTGTTTCCTGTGACCCAGAACCTAAAGTCTAATTAAAAAAAAAACCTAGAACTTTTAGTCTTGTGTCTCCAAAAAAAAAAAAAGAAACATTAAGAAAAGACTAAGGATCTTCAGTGTTAGAAAAGAACTGTAAGTGCCATTTACCTCAACCCACCTTGTTAGAAAGTCCTTTTCTCCATAAAGCTACCAAAAGTTAACCTCCTGTGTATTTTGTATGAAGGGGAGGGCTGTGACAGTCTAATTTCAGATTAAAAATGGGGATGCAAAATTTACCCCAAATGCAAAAAAAAATTCACCAAAAGGTTCTCCATTGCAAATAGATCTCTCAGAAACTCAACCAAGTGGCAACCAGTTTTAATAGCTGGGGGGGGTCTCACTGGCCTTCAGGAACACTTAGCAGGGTCCAAATTTTTGAATATCTCACAGACTGTGTCTCATGATTCATCAGCTGCACTCTGACTAATTGGCAGAGGGCTCTGGCAGAACCAGAAAACTGTTTATGCATCCTTCAAAATACTTTATTATTCATCATGCAAAAAATTGTTGGGGTTTATTTTCCCCCTCCTTAAGTGTCTGTGTATTTACTTAGCTGGGGATTAAAAGTGTTATGCAACAGTCAGAATCAAACTGGGGAGGGAATGGGAGGTAATAAACCTTTTAGTTGATTTTTTTCTTTATTCAAAGCACCACTCCCTTTCTGCTCTGCCTCCCTGGGGTGGGTGCTCTTCCAGCAGCAACCTGGCAGCTGATGGACACCCTGAGCACACACAGGGCACTGCTTCCACTTTGCCATTTCACAACCTCTACAGCTTGCAAGGTTCCTCCTTTGAAACAAATAGTGGCAAATTGAATCTTTAACTTGAAATTAGACTTAAATTCTACATAACAGGCCAAAATCTGCAGTCTTAGTGTCTTCAGGGATAAGGTTTCTTTGTGTAAAGCTCTCAAACAAGGGGTCTTTTGTATTGTCACCTCCAGATTTTTTAGATGTAGTATAAACTAGTTAAAAAAATTGTTAGAATCCAGTATATCTATGGCACTCAAAAACAAAATAAGGAGAATGTGTTTTTTTTTGTTTGTGTTCTGTAACTTTCTATATTTGCTATCCCTTTTGGAAGAACCAGGAGAGATTTAAGGCTCAAGAAAGCAATCTGTGCAATAACCAGTCTGCAATAGTAATTGCCACATGTGAGCACAGCTACTTCCAGGTTTAAATAAAGTGAAATGAAGGCAGCATATGGAAAACACAGACTGCAGTTGCATTTTCAATTCACTACAGATAACCTCTTGAAAAATGAAAGGCCTATTTTTAGCACGATGATTGATTAGCGTTGCCATAGCAATAAGCAACACTTAGAAGAACAGGGTAGAACCTAAGTATGCCAAAACACTTGCCAGAGTCTTAAAGAGACAGTCAAACAGTGTTTTACAATCATTTTATGGAGAGGGCCATAAAAACTAACCTTTGCATGGTAATTACACCCAAGGTGGCTGCAGGATTTACTGTAGTTGCCAGCAAAGACACTGGACAGAAGGTGACTGGGAGAGGTTTCTCTCCCCTCTGTAACCTGCTTAGTGAGGACAGTTTCCCCACTACCCTCTTAGCCAATATCATTTTCCATTTGGTTTCTTTCTGCAGAACATTCAAAGAACTGCTCAAGATCCCCTCATCGCACTGCACTTCTGCTGCTCCTTGTGAATATTAGTCCACAATCCGTGGGAGATATTTTTTTACAGTAAAAATTAATCCCACTTTTTTTTTATTTTATTCATTTATTTTTAAATTAAGCAGCAGAAGCACATCCCCCTAAATCTTCTCAGAAAAGCCTGGAGAGGCAGGCATTGCAGGAGATGTTCCCTCGGATCTTTCATCACTTTTCAGAATGACAATTTTTTTCTTTTTTAATATGGTCACATACACAGGAATTTGGCAACACAGGTGGAACTGGAGAGCAGCCTCCATGGAGCCTAGAGCTGAAGAGCACAGTAACTGTTACAATGAGGTGACACTGGCCAAGTAGAATTATACTAGCTTTTTAAACAGGGCATCTTCTAGATATCATGCCCTTTGAGCTTGACATCTCTGAGCAGTTTCAGTAGTCAGTGAGCAACAACAACAATTCTTTGTTGAAGATCAAATCCAGATGGAGTCCCTACCTCCTTAACAGGCAAAGGAGCAGTGGGGACTGTGGGGTAGTGGAAGGTCTCCAGACTTCCTGAGGCAGGAGGGAACAGCTAGCACTGAAAAGGGCAAGGAGGGAAAACAGGGAAACACACAAACAACAGCCCTGGAGCAAGAGGGGGCATTTATAAACCAGGAGGATGGATGGACCAGAAGGAGAGATGTAACATGGGAGATTGCCAATGTCTTTGGACAGTGGCCAGGACAGAAGAGACCTGGATATGGCAGAACATCAAAATCTCACATGGATAAACAAGATGTCGTTTCTACAGTTTATGTGCAAGAAGATGGGTGAAGATAACTCACTGGTGTCTGTACAGCATATTTTCAAGTACAGTCTTTCCTACAGCTATATACAGAAGTTTTTTGGAAAATGACCACCATGTTATTGATGACCTTCAGAATAGTCAGGACAGGGTTGCATGTGAACACAAAGCTGCTCTGAGATGCAGGTTACACAAACCAGCTCCAATCAGGATGACAAAGTCAGAAGAGAACAGCTGGAAAGGGCAGGGTGATGGCAGAGCTTGGAAGATGTGACTCAATGGAAAGGAGGGGAATTTGGAAAGCAAGATAGGTACAGGAAGGTGGCAAAGAGCAGAAAAAGTGCTGGTGAGCGGAAAGAGTCGGAACAATGCAAAAACAGGGCTTGAAAATAAGCAAGGGAGATAAAATCTCATAAACAAGCTCAGGAAGAAAACCATGGTTTGTTTGTATTACACACAATAGCTTCAAGATGAACAGTCAACTAACAAGTGGCTTCCAACCACTATGAAACCCAGCACGTATCTCTGCTTTTCCCATCCCTTAGGATCTCCTTCTCTGAGACATGGGAACAGTAGCCTGTTTATTGAGGAAGAACAGAAGTGAGAGGCAGTGTGCACAAGTGAAAATGACAGTCCCCTGACTCAGAGAGGGGCTTGGATTGCTTTGTAATAAGCCAGTGGTGGAAAAAGGGAATTATCTCAAGCAGTTTGATTCATTCTGCTTCAGTGGGATTAAGCTATTAAATGAGAACACAGGTTTGCAGCTTTCTAAAAATATATCATTTGTTTCTTATAAATACTATAGAGGTCCTTCCTTTTGCTAGAATCTCTAAAAGGAACCAGGTATCTGCTTTCCTAGATGCCACCAGTTACCCTGTCTTCTAAGCTGGGAGGTGAGAAGGGAGGAATTATTGGTAGTAACTTGGCATTAGGCTCTAATCCTGCAACATAGATTCTGTTGCTTTTTTGATGTACACTCAAGCTGGAGAAGTTTGTGCACTGAAGACTGATGGGTTACATCCCAATTTCAAGCACTGGTATCCAGATGAAGAGAACACAGGAAAAAGCCTCTCCAGATTCCTTGCAGCACTTATCCAAAACAACTTTTTTTTTTTTTTCTCCTTCTCAAGTCATCTGATTATAAAAATAACAATTACAAAAACATTTCTTCCAGATAATTTACTTCATGGACAAACTAGCAGCTGACTAAGTGAAACATATAACTTGCCTGTTCTCAAAAGTAATCAAACCAGCAAGTCAATAATGGAACATTTATCAACTATCACTGTGGGACCTTGACACATACCAGATGAAATAATTATATTTGCCTCAGTCATTTTCTGGAGAAGAATTAGTGTCATTGTGATATATCATCAAAGGAATTGCTATCTCCTGCTTTCTGTTTCATAACTGTTTTTCATAAATATCCTGGATTTATATCCTATTCTTAAGTTTAGACATAGGCAGGTTGGAAGAATGCTTTTCCTCCTTGCACAGAGTAAAACATTAGATTTTTAACCTTTATTTTGCTTTATACACTTAACTGTGGATTGGCCAAAACGAGACATAAAATATTATCCAGCTGTTTCTACTATTCAGCCCCATAATTGAAATATTGCTAACAGCACTGGAACTGGTCAGGTCAGACAGCAAAACTATTTTAAATGATTCCTGGTAAAGACCCGAACCTCACCTTCAAAGCCAGAAGACTTTGCTTAAATTCTCTTTATCTTTTTACTAACCTCTTTGTACTCCAACTTGACAGCTAAACTTCGTTAGGCTAATTTTCACTGTACTTTGTTCACATTAATTTTTTGCACCATGGTTGAGTCACCATATGTTCATGATCTGACTCTTTGTTAGCTGGAGGGTCCTCTCTTTTTGTCCAGAATCTCACCTGTCCCTTGAACAGGTCAAACAGGAACTTGCTCTGTGCTGCTTACCGTCTAACAGCATCCCAATGTAGGTAAGAAACTTAGTTCTCTGCAATTCTTTTTTGTTTGGTTTGCAATAGAGACAGGTTTGCTTTCTAGTTCATTATTTCTAATCTAGCTGGACAACCTCAGAAAGTAAAATAAGAAAGCTTCCTGAAAGGTCAGTCATTCTTGTCCACACATCTAAGACTAGAGTATGTATTTTACACTAAAGATACATATTTGCAAATGCCATGACAAGCTGCACAGAAGGGCTTGCTGAGAGCTGCAAAGGATTTTGCCTCCATCTTCCAGGTGGAAAAAGCTCCAGCAAAGGAATTCTTTCTAAAAGCCAACAGTTACACCAGCCATTCCTCAGCAGCACGTGCAGCTTGTCAGGAGGCCAGAACTAGAACCCAATCCTGTCATTCTGCTCATAGGGCAGAATCCCAAGGAGTTACCTCCACAGGGCTCCCCTTCAGCTGATGCCAAATACTGTGTCCCAAATTTATGAGCTTAACATCAACCTAATCACCACATTAAATGAACTCCTACATTAAAATCATATGTTTATTTTAGCAAGATCTTGTCAGGTTTCTAATGACAAGATCAAAACCAAAGCAGTTCCAGTTCTAAGTCTAAGAGATATTCTCTCACACAGCCCTTAAATAATGCCCCAGCCTCTAAAACAAAGGTTTGAACTTTATAGAAGTATGTTATTCCTAAAATAGTATCCCCAAATCTGGATTACTTCCTTTGACTTCAGCTTCAGAAGTATTTCTTCTACTTCCTTCTCCACCTCAATGCCAGCAGGAAGCTTGCAAGGATTAGCTCAGCTTTGGTTCAGCATTTCTGGGGACATTCCCCATGTCTCATCTTCCTGACAGGAAGTCTTTTGTACTGCAGCTTTAGTGAGGCTCTCCACCAACAGCACAGGGTACATTTTAAAGTGCTCTACTCTGCAATATTTCGCATGCTACACACCACAAAAGGATCACATCTGCAATAGTTTTGTGAAGCTCATTATCTTAAGTGTGTCATTTGCTTTACTGACTATTAATATGGTGGAGGAGAATGGGTAGGAGACCTGCTGCTTGCTGTCAAATTTAGAGGTTTGCTGGGTAACAAATACCATTCCTTAAAGCAAATGCCATCATATTTTATGACTAGGACCCAGATTATAGAATCCTAGTATCATGACATTCTAATTTCCACTCCTGTTTTCATGCATTCAGGCACTGCTGGCTTTTTATGCTACCATTGCAGAGAACAATATTCTGGAAATTATCTTCAATGCCTGCTGAGCTTTTCTTCTTTGAAGATGTTCTAATTTCAGGTCCTTAAACAAGGTCATATTTATGAAATCCATAATATTTAACAGGAACATCATATTGATGAAATTATTCTGCGTTGAATCTCTGGATGCCAGTGTATGTGCTCAAATGCAGTTTCTCAGCAGCCTTCATATTTTACAACTGAAAAACTTTAATACTATAAGCAAGATTCAGTCTGCTGTTTACATCCTCTACCAAAGCACTAACATACATTGAAATAACACTACTGACTTTTAGAGTCCTTGATCTTTATTTAGGATGAAACTTAGGAGGTTAAGTAAGATGTGAACACAAAACACAGCAGTATGTACCTGACTCAGCAAGATTATATTTATTTATCCAATTACCAGCTTGCCTTCAGAATCAGTCTTCCTTCAAATGAGGCTCAATTAATTCTTAGGATGTCCCACAGACCCTTTGGAGGGAATTTCCTGCCTTTAAGAAGAGGGTTTCCAAGCTCTTTTCATAGAATCATAGAATCACTGACTCAGCAAGATTATATTTATTTATCCAATTACCAGCTTGCCTTCAGAATCAGTCTTCCTTCAAATGAGGCTCAATTAATTCTTAGGATGTCCCACAGACCCTTTGGAGGGAATTTCCTGCCTTTAAGAAGAGGGTTTCCAAGCTCTTTTCATAGAATCATAGAATCATAGGATCTTAGGGGCTGGAAGGGACCTTGAGAGATCATCTAGTCCAACCCCCCTGCCAGAGCAGGGTCACCTAGAGTACATCACACAGGAACGCATCCAGGTGGGTTTTGAATGTCTCCAGTGAGGGAGACTCCACAACCTCCCTGGGCAGTCTGTCCCAGTGCTCTGTCACTCTTACAGTAAAAAAATTTTTTCGGATATTCACCTTGAACCTCCTATGCTCCAATTTACACCCATTACCCCTTGTCCTATCACTGGTCATCACTGAGAAAAGCCTAACTCCATCCCCCTGACACTCACCCCTTACATATTTGTAAACATTGATGAGGTCACCCCTCAGTCTCCTTTTCTCCAAGCTAAAGAGACCCAGCTCCCTCAGCCTTTCCTCATAAGGGAGATGTTCCACTCCCTTAATCATCTTCGTAGCTCTGCGCTGGACTCTTTCAAGCAGTTCCCTGTCCTTCTTGAACTGAGGGGCCCAGAACTGGACACAATACTCCAGATGTGGCCTCACCAATGCAGAATAGAGGGGGAGGAGAACCTCTCTTGACCTACTAACCACACCCTTTCTAATGCACCCCAGGATGCCATTGGCCTTCTTGGCCACAAGGGCACATTGCTGGCTCATGGTCATCCTCCTGTCTACCAGGACCCCCAGGTCTCTTTCACCTACACTACTCTCCAGCAGTTCAGCCCCCAACCTGTACTGGGACATGGTGTTGTTCTTCCCCAAATGTAAAACTCTGCACTTCCCCTTGTTGAATTTCATCATGTTTCTCCCCGCCCAACTCTCCAACCTATCTAAGTCTCTCTGAATGGCAGCACAGCCTTCTGGTGTGTCAGCCACTCCTCCCAGCTTAGTGTCATCAGCAAACTTGCTGAGGGTACATTCTATACCCTCATCCAGGTCGTTGATGAAGATGTTGAACAACACCGGTCCCAGCACCGACCCTTGTGGGACTCCACTAGTAACACACCTCCAACCAGATTCTACCCCATTGACTACAACTCTCTGACTCCTTCCTTTCAACCAGTTCCTAATCCACCTCACTTCCTGGTCACCAAACCCATACCTGATCAACTTATCCACAAGGATGCTGTGGGAGACGGTGTCAAATGCTTTACTGAAATCAAGATAAACCACATCTACCGCTCTACCATCATCTATCCACCTAGTAATTTCCTCATAGAAGGCTATGAGGTTAGTCAAACATGATTTACCCTTGATAAAACCATGCTGACTGCTCTTGATGACCCCCATGTCCTTGATGTGCCTGGAGATAGTCACAAGAACAAGTTGTTCCATCACCTTTCCAGGGATGGAGGTGAGGCTGACCGGTCTATAGTTACCCGGGTCCTCCTTCTTGCCCTTCTTGTAGACTGGAGTGACATTTGCTATCCTCCAGTCCTCAGGCACCTCACCTGTTGCCCATGATTTACTGAAGATGATGGAGAGTGGCCTAGCAATGACCTCCGCCAGCTCCCTCAGCACCCTTGGGTGCATTCCATCTGGACCCATTGATTTATGGATGTCCAGATTACTCAACTGATCCCTAACCCAATCCTCATCTACCATGTCAAACTCTTCCTCTATCTTGACTTCTTCTGGGGCTATATGAATCTGGGGCTCATAGGGAGACCCTGCAGGAGTGAAGACAGAGGCAAAGAAGGCATTCAGCACCTCTGCCTTCTTTATATCCTCTGTCACCAGGGCTCCCACCTCATTCCTCAATGGGCCAATATTGCCTCTATTGCTAGTTTTGCTAGCTATGTATTTGAAAAAGCCCTTTCTATTATCCTTAACCTGACTTGCAAGGTTAAGTTCCAAGGAGGCCTTAGCTTTCCTAATTGCCTCCCTACATCCTCTGACAACAGTCCTATATTCCTCCCACGTGACCAGCCCCTCCTTCCATGATCTGTAGATTTTCCTTTTCCACTTAAGTTTGCCCAGTAGTTCCTTCTTTAACCATGCAGGTCTCCTAGCACCCTTACTAGATTTCCTAACCATTGGGACGCTCTGATCCTGTGCTTGCAAGAAGTGGTCCTTGAATGTTGACCAGCTATCTTGAGCTCCTTTATCTTCTAGCACCCTGTCCCATGGGATTTCCCTTAATAGATGATTGAGGAGACCAAAGTTTGCCCTGTGGAAGTCCAGGGTTCTGGTCCTGCTGGGTATTTTGTTCCTTCCACACAGGATCCTGAACTCCACCATCTCATGATCACTGCAGCCAAGGCTGCCATTGACCACCACTGCTTCAACAAGGCCCTCCTTGCTGGTTAGTACAAGATCCAGCAGCGCTCCTCTTCTAGTCGGCTTGTCCACCATTTGCATTAAGAAGTTATCATCAATGCACTGGAGGAACCTCCTAGACTGTGAAAGGCTGGCTGTGTGAGTCTTCCAGCAGATATCAGGGTAGTTGAAATCTCCCATGAGGACCAGGGACTGTAGTTGTAAGGCTGCTTTCAGTTGCCTGTAGAAAGCCTCATCAACCTCCTCACCTTGATCAGGAGGTCTGTAGTAGACCCCTACAACTGTGTCACCCGCACCTGCTTGCCCCTTAATTCTTACCCACAGACTTTCAACTTGCCCCTCATCAGCCCCTGCACGAAACTCAATACATTCTAGTTGCTCTCTCACATAAAGAGCAACTCCACCACCTTGCTTCCCTGCCCTGTCTTTCCTAAAAAGCACTTTTACATATTTTGGGCAATGCCTGTGGGTTTATTCTTTCTTTTAGAATTCTCTAACGAACACAGAAAATCAAAATGTAGAGAAACTTCCCAGACAAGAATAGGAATTATTCCCAGTGGTGTATTTTTGTTCCAGATTCAACAGTTTGAGGCAAAGGCAGTTCCTCTATTTCCCTTGAAGACATTTACATATTTTGGGCAATGCCTGTGGGTTTATTCTTTCTTTTAGAATTCTCTAACGAACACAGAAAATCAAAATGTAGAGAAACTTCCCAGACAAGAATAGGAATTATTCCCAGTGGTGTATTTTTGTTCCAGATTCAACAGTTTGAGGCAAAGGCAGTTCCTCTATTTCCCTTGAAGACAATTTCATAGTCTATCAGTTCCATTAAAATATACTTTAGATTTTTGTCTGAAGTACAGTTTCCTTAATCTCATCCCAATATTTCTAGTTCTGTTTCTTTGCACCATGGTGAGTAATTAGTCCCCAGCTCCCACAGGCAGTTATACTGTCACTTAGCGACTGTTTTGCCTCCCTTCTACAGTTGTAGACTGATTCAATTTTTCTTTACAAGTCTCTTCAACCCTGGAATCATTTTTGCTGATGCTCTTGGACATCCCTTTAGCTGCATACCTTCCGCAGACCTTCTCTGATGTGTTCCAGGTGTTGTCTTATCAGAATAGATAAAGATCACCCCTTGATTCAAATTCTGAGTTAAGCTTTGCTGTTTGGTTTTGACTATGTATTGCATTTCAAATTCAGACATGTTCTGTCTGCTACCAGGTATCAATACAACAGAGAATTTGTCATTCTCCCAGACCAAGATTAAACTCTTAAAGCAAACTGTGACAGACCCTACTGAAGACGCCTCCTACAAAATAGCTGAGACTCTATTCAACCATTACTACTGACCATTATAGGACACTTGTCTCTCCTCTGACAATCAAATTAATTTAAAACATGACACAAAACAGAGTATGCAATAAGTAGCTACAGTACTTATTGAAAAGCACAGTGCAGTGCTTTGGATTTTCAAACCTGGTCATCAAAGTTTCAACTCTAAGTCTTCGGCTTTCTTATTTGAGCCTTCATGTCCCCTTATGTCTTCTCTTTCACATTTATCACATTAAAATAATTTTCCTGACTGTATTCTTTACTAGTTAAAAAAAAAAAAAAAAAGAAAAAAAAAAGAGGCAAAAATATTTTGAGCACTGCAGAGTTAAGAAAAACAAGTGGGCTATGTTTTATCTACTGTCAGAAGTTCAAAACTAAATCAAGGCAGGAGTTTCTGAAAGGTCCCATCACCTGGAACTTCCTCATCACCTCCTCCTCATCTTACAAAGGTTGCTGAAAAATTACTGTGTATGATTGAGGCCAGCACATTGAAAACTATTTTTCTCATGATTTATGTGCTATATTTTGCCTTAGCTCTGCTACAGGGAATAGCTGATTTTTCTGGGCACCATGCCCAGATTATGTTTAATTTTGTCTACAGATTGTACAGTTTCCCAGATACTACACCAGAGATGAGCATTTTCTAAATTAATAAAACAATAAATAAACTCTTTTCTTATGTCTCCACATAATAACTGGATCCTTAAAAGCCTTGCCCTGTTATATAGAAGCTTCTCTTTGTACAGTCAGTGGCTAAAAATATAACAAATTGGTTTGAAGTGATAAAAAATAAGGTAAGTAATATATAGAAACCCCACAGATTAGAAACCCCTTCCAATTTAACCTTAAATTTCTTAAACAAATAGATAACAAAGTTCTACTGTTGAATACATCAGTTACATTAAGAAGAAATCAGTTAGTATTCCACTACTGTATTTCACATAATTATTCTATTTTTAGAATAAAAAGAGGAAGAAAAACTTACTGTGTATTCTGATTCCCAATTGTCCATTTGCAAAAAAAACCAAAACGATGAGGGAAAAGAAAAAAAGAAAAGAAATGTGAAATCAAACAATGATGCAAGATCCTTACAGTAAACATGCATAAATATGAAAAAGAATTGTGTCAGATAATCTGATTGATATTTGACTAAAGTCTATGCGACAACAAAGGGTACAAGTCAGCACAGAATCTAAGCACCTGATGTTTTCTTTGCAAGGGAGAAATTGCATAGATACAACACTCCAGTTTTTACATATCCATACTCTGTAATCTTTATTTCCTGATATTAAGGAATATAAGATGAAAAAATGTATGCAGTTTAACAGAATTTGTTAAAATAACTTGGCATCTGTGGCTCAATATGTAATTTGGAGCTCCTGAAGACAAGCTAAACTATCCAAAGACCACAAGTCTGTAATAATTTCTGCTTTATTCCTTACCTGTGATTGTATAAGGATAATAATTCCAAGCCTTCTCTGTAACATAAAATATTTTGGGAACAACTGCTCTAGCCCAGCTAGGCAGTTTGCTGAAAATAAAAGGAAAGTATGACATTAGAATACATTATGAGTACTGTACAAAACAAGATGTTTCCAAACATGCTTGTAGTTGGACAGGTATTTAACAGGACAGAGCAACACCCTGATGTTTCTACAGTGTTTTCATCTCATGGCTGTGCAATCCATGTCAGCTTTCTACACAGGCATTTATTAATCCAAGGCTCCTGGTTCCCCTCAAGTAAGCAATGTGTTATGGGCCACTGCAGTCACCTCCGAGCAGACTCAGCTGCAGACTTCAAGAATGTGTGGCCTCAAACGGTAGGTCATGGACAACTCAGCAGGTTAGATCTTCTAAGGTGTGTCTGTGTCACCGTGTTCTTAACCACAGGGAGGCACTCTCCAACCAAAGGTCATGAGTAAATATTTGATTTCAGATCACGTTGATCCCGATTCCATTATTTCTCAGAGACTGTTCTTCCTCCATATTCACTGCTGGCACACAAACCCTTGTTCAACTCACCCAGCATTCAGTATTTCCCACACTACCAACCCTAACTCTTCAGAAGGAAGCTTTTATATTAAAATTAACAAATCACTCAAAACATCTCTGTGAGGCTGGCAGGTACTATTGGTCCTGTTTTGCTGGTGGGAGAAGTAAATCCCCAAAGTGGAGAGAATTAATGGAACTAACAGATGTCATAGCTCAGAGCTCAATCTGTCAAGAGAACTTAACCAGGTGGTGGTGCAACAGTAGAATAAGAAAGGAAAGATGTGGACACAGAACATGGGAAGATTATTCAAGGATAATTAAATAATGCTATGGAAGAGTCGAAGCATATTTTTTCTATGGATCTTTGCAGGGTACCAAAAAAGTGATGAATAAACATTTTAAAAAGAAGGCAAGCTCATGAAAATTTATTTTTCAACTCTTTCTTAATGACATCAGTTATAATCACTGAAGCTGCCAGGAACTGCAGTACTAGTCACTCAAAGGAAGGCAGACCTTGGAGACCACAAGTATCACTGTGCTTCAGAGACTCAGTTACAATCGTGTTAGTCTGGTGATGTGAAGAGCAGATCACCCAGCCTGAGACTGAAGCTTTACTGAACTAAAGTAGATGCTTCCAAACCTCAGTTTTCCAAGTGAAAATACTTCTGATAACTGTGTGCAGAAAGTAAATTAACCTTCCAGACTACCAAATTTCTGAGGAAAACACAAGGTTTGGATCATTAACCCTTATTTAACCATGATTTAACTATACATAAATATTATATTTGTCCAGAGGCAAAATGCAGATGTTAGTACATTGTCTAAATATTCAAAGTCAAGTGCATTGACTTTGCTTTTTGAGGGCATTGCTCAAAACCAGGTTCTTTTTACATAAACCGTTCTTGTATAATAGCCTTTTCTGCAGCATTTTACATACTGCATAATAGGGTTGAGTGTATCAGATCTTCTGTTTATTTTGTCAGCCTCTGTCAGTGTCTCTTGATGACTCCCTCTCCGCTTCCTCCCTTATCCTGCTAAGCTTTCCTCTGATACCTCAGTAATAAAAACCAGAGGATGCAGACTTTCAGCTCCTGAAACAATGCTCCAGCAGGAGAGAAGAGACAGTAAACATGCTGAATATAACTAAGTTTTACACAGGCACTAGAAAAATTGTCTTTGTTCACAGTACATCTTGTATGGCAGCACATCTCCTTGAGTGAAGCCTTCCAGAGAGATCCTGGCATCCCTGCAAAATCCTTGGTTGCCTGAAAACCTGCTGATACTTTCCATAAAGCTTTAATAGTTCTCCACTATCTGGTGGTATCGTGACACCAAAACCAGATTCAAATAGCAAATCTGGTGATGATTATCAAGGATTATTCACAGTTATCATTGAAGTCAGTGAGCCTGACCTCAAACATCCACCATAGCTTCAGGTAAGCTACCCAGGCTGTAGGCACACAGATGTTTTTTGTCATCTTTGGGAACAAGATCCTGGGTCCCATTGCCTGCACCACCAGAAACTACATGCTTTCCAGATACGTCTTCTACATGCCTTCTAGGACACAGTCCTTGCAGCTATTCTGAATTACCCTCAAGTAGTAATTCTGAATATGCTCTTTAAGCCTTATCTCTTATTAACATGAAGGGAAGAAATATCCAGAAACTTCTATAAAAACCCTATAACTGCTAGGAGCTGCACCAGAGGAACACGTATTGATTTTTCCCAAGTCCTGTCTGTGAGAGAACAGTGACCACCACAATAATATTAAATATTGGCAAGACATATTATTGGACTCCTGTGTGTGTGTGGCATCCCTGGTGATTCAATTTAGCCTGAGTTAAGGTCAGATAGAGGAGGATTGCAGGGAAGGAGTAACTTCAATGTAGAAGCAATAGCTAGAGTGTTTCTATGCCCACTCTGAAATGCTGCAGAGCATCAGTTTCATAAAATGAAACAGGCCCAGAGGAATAGAAGAACTTCAGAAAAGCACTGATATTAAATTAGATCAGCAGTAGTAAAAATAGGAACAGATTGAGTAATATCTTTCATAGGACACAAAGAAACATATATAAAAAAACTTCTCTGGCCTCTGAGTGTGGAGGCATTGATCCTCAGCTGTATAATTTCACCATAGGAAGAGACATACATTTAACTTTAAGAAATTATGGAACTTCAAGGAAACAAAATACATTTTTCCATCAGGTCTTTAAACCTATTATTTTGGTACAGAAGGTCAGGATTGTATAAACCTAATGGTCACTCATAACATTGATTCACTGCACTGAGCCAAATCTCTTGTCATCAAAAATTGGGTACTGGCTTTGTGACATTACTGTGAGATGAAAAACCCTTAAACCATTTCATTAGGTTGGTTTGGGTTTTTTTGGGGATGGGGTGTTAGTTTGGTTTGTTTTTCAGTTTTCTTTTTTTTTTCTTTTCCTCCTACTCCTCCTCCCCAAATTTTGGAAAATAGAATGACAGTTAAATTGCAAAGAAAAGCTATAATTTTCAGTGCACCTTCAAGTTGTAATTCTTTCTCCTAGGAAAGATACTTCAGAAGAAATGACAACTAATCCCTCTGTGTGAAGCCACTGAGCTGCCCCACCTTCCATCTTCCTGTGGCTGCCAGGAAGCAGCCTGTATTTATGGGAGCACATTCTCCTTGAAACAGAAAGGCTGTTGTCTGGAAGGGACATTCCTTGCAAATTGTTACAGCCCATGTTGAGAGAAAAGAGTTTTACTGCACTTGCCTGTTGAGATAGACCCGTTTCTCTGTTAGCTGACCATTGCCATGGTTTGGATCTTCATAAGGCTCATTCTGCACCACTTCCACACCTTCTCCTCGGTCACTCTGCTCATGGCTGTGCTTGCTTATCATGTACAGCTGTCCAATTCTGTACTGCAAAGCAAAAGCAAGAACAATGGATGAGCTTTGTGGAACATCCATTCAAAAGTCAACATCATACAATGACTTAGCAGTACCTGCAAATCAAAGGCAGATCAAGGCGAAAAACAGTATTTTGCAGCTTCATTTAGACCTGTGAGCTGGGGTCCTCCAAATATCTACTAAATCCAGAGCATCACTTTTGGAAAAAAACACTCCAAAACTGTGTGTATACAGATGTAAAGAATCAGGCCAGTCATTTATTCTTAGACTGTATTTGTAAGTGTATCAGTTAAGCATAAATAAACAATGAATCTACTGCTTCCAGGTGCTGACATGCAAGGGGATTTTAACCAGAGGTGAACTCTAGAATTCTATGGGACACAGGATTCTCCTGTCACACCAACATGATGCCAATTAATGAAGTCCTGCAAAAAGATTCAGGAGAACTGTAGCTGAGTCACAGAAACAGGAGTGCCAGCTCTTAAGAGAAAAACCCCAGGTAGACTAAGTCCTTCAAAAAAGAGGTTTGAGATGAGCAATTTGGAAATATAATTTAAATTAATTTAAGCACTTAAATTATATTTTTTTCTATAGGCTCTTGAGTTAGTTAAGAAACCAGAACCCAGGAGGGTTGATTCAGCACTACTACCACAGAATAATAAATTGTTGTACCAGAAATTTAATTTTTTTCTTAGTATGCCTGCATCTGCACCAGAGCTTTTGCCTCGAGAGAAATGTAACAAAAAATACACCATTGAAATTTCATTAGCAAATATTTTAGATGAAAGTTGTACTTTCCCATTCATTTTTCTGGTCTGATATTTTTTATAGTTGTCATTTATTCTGAAGTATAATTTCTAAGAGAGAGAATAATAGAGGAACCATTTCTCCTCCTTGCCCTTCCTTTCCCTTAGACACCAGGAGGAAATTCTTCCCTGTGAGGGTGGTGAGACCCTGGCCCAGGTTGCCCAGGGAAGCTGTGGCTGCCCCATCCCTGGCAGTGTTGAAGGGCAGGTTGGATGGGGCTTTGGGCAACCTGGTCTAGTGGGAGGTGTGCCTGCCCATGCAGGGGGTTGGATCTAGGTGATCTTTAAGGTCCCTTCCAACCCAAACCATTTTATGATTCTATGGTAATACTCTTTAAACAATTTGATGCTGGCACTACCTCCTGCCCGTATATTCAGCTTTCTCATCTCTGGTACTTCTTTCGCACAAAATGTCCCTGTTTAAGAGATAAGCCCTAAAATTCCTTTTCTTGCTAATTCAGTTATCTACCCTAGACTCTACTGAATCTTTTTCTTCTGTATTTCATCCTATTTAAACATTTTGTCCTAATCTTGAAGGCTCTGAAGAGCTGTAGTCCTCACACATACCTTTTAAGTAGTTCCACGAAAAAATTGCCTTCTCTTTTTCACTAACAAGAACTGATTGCACTGATACACAGGCAAGGCAGTTTGTGGACAGAGGCAGCATATTTTATTTGATCAACTAGTACAGTTGGAAAAGGGGGAACTTTCAGGCCCATGAAACTGTTCTTCATGTCTGAAATCAAAGCAACACACTTCAAAGCTAAATGCAAGTTGACAAAAAAATGCTTTGCCTTTAATTTGATATGTATCAATTAGGCCACCTGAGAGTAAAGATGCTCACTGCCTGTGGAGTGATAAGAATGTTAGAAAGGAGGAGAGGTGATAAGGTCCTTATCTTCTAATGGAAAGAAAGAAATCAGTAATTTATAGCCTGTGGAACACAAAAAGGTTAGGTGAGGAGACGGGAGAGGAATTACAATTTGTCACAAATCCAGTATTTCTACCAAGATTTTTGTTATCCCATAAAGTTAAGACTTTCACTTGCCATGGACATCTCTGGAAAGTGATCATGATTGCACATGTCGCTCTCTGCTTTGATTTCCCACTTCCACATAGTCCTTTGCAATTTTGCTCAGTTTTAGTGGTCAAATACAGACCTCAGCTTCTGCTGTACATACTGGCTCAGAAACACCCCGATGAAGGTCTGTTCACACAGACAGCTAACAGTGGGATTGTGCTAAGGCACTCACTTGCCCCAGCATTGTGAATCAGACAGATCCACCTATAACCACACCAGGAGCTTTGCTGAGATTGTTGTTCTTTCATGGACCCACGCTACCATAAAATGCTGGCTAAATAGCAGGTGACAAAGGCTGTAAATCTGAGGACACGATCAAGAGCAGGGCTGTCAGGTGGAGATGGTTTTACAGCTGTTGCACAGCCAGTGCTTAAGGAAAGGTCCTACTGCTCTCCCACTCTCCCATTAAAAGCTCACAGAAGGTATCCAAGGCAGCTCAGCACCATGCTCCTCTCTGGGGAGATACTAAAGAAAACAAAGGCAGCACAACAGCTGCTGAACAGCTCTTCTGCAGGAGTCCTGCTGCAACCCACCTCTCCCCAGGTGATGACCTCCCATACTGAGGGATCTGACACCAGTCAAGTGGAAATAACCATGTTTCACAACTGTGGAAATGACCTGCTAGAAAGCAGCTGTGTTCTGCAAAAGAAACACACTTTAACACGTACTTCCAAGTAGCCAACTTAGCTCTTTTGTGTGCTCTTCATTTGTTTTTATCTGGTTTATAAAATTGTAATACTCTAGAGCATGATGAAAAAAGCATTAACTTCCAAAATTCTAGTACTTCACTAAACAAGGGAGTACACAACTATTATTAAAAATAAAATAACCTTTTAAAATGTGTATTATTTTGTTTCCATGAATAAAATCCAAAGCAAATATGTGTCTTATAGAACTCACTTAAATTCAAATGCCTAAGAAAAAAACCTCACTGCTTTTTCTAGGTTCCTATTGTGGAGAAATATCACTTAAGGAATATTTTACAGCAGTAAATAATACTCATTGTTCCTGCAAGGGTAAACTGATGTGCCAGTGTTACCAATGCTGCTGTATCACAATCTGAATTTCTGTGTTCTTAGCTGGAAGGTAATTTTCCAAGCCCATCTCCTGTTTCAAGGCAGTCAGTAACATTGTGCACAGTAGCACCTGATCTGAATTTGGCTCTGGAGAAAAGCTCATTGGTTGAAAACTCTTCAGTTTAGTAGGCAAAAATCAAAGCAGAAACTTCAAAAAACAAATGCACTGAATGTGGTGTTAGAGATTTCCAAGGATATTGTCATGTAGCTTTTGTAGGAGACTTGATGCTTCTCAGCTCCTACTGAGTTAATTGTCTCAGTGGTATCTTCTCTTTTCCCCCAACAGGCAGATGGTGTTTGCCCATTGGGAGTTTAGTCATACAAGAAACAACATTTATGTTAGTAACACCATAATGATGGCCAGTCTGATTTTGTTTAAAATTTTAAGTGAGACTAGAATAACTTTTTTGGTGTTCTTGAGACAGGAGAAAAAGGAAAAAAAAAAAAAAGATAAGAAAAATAGACTGTCCAACCTAAACATCTTCAATTTCTAGAACTCCCATTGTCTTTGGAAGAAGCTGCACAAGAAATCCTTGTACAGACATGTCTGAATTTTTTTCAGCCTGACTAACTAGTGCTCAGATTTTGATCTAATACTAGTCTTAGAAGAGAACCTTTCCAACTTCACCTGGAATGTAAAAAGTAACATTCTCTCAAAGGAGAAATTACACCAAAGCTATCCACAATTTTGAATTTTTATACCATTCCTCAAAGTTCTTGTCTGAATGCTCACATAAAATAGAACAGATCGATCACTGGCTGCATTCTATATGGCAATTCTCAGATACAAAAGAATTGATGAACTCTTTAATCTACATTTACTTTTCTCTTACCAGACTAAAACACCAGAGATGGTGCAGCCTTTTCAATTTATGCAATTTATTGTTCTAAGTCAGTAGTGAGATCCCTCCCTGCAGTTAGAAGCTGGAGTCCAGAAGATGCTGAATGTCTTTTATACCTATTAGAGGTAATGATAGTTCAGTGCACTGCGTTTTGACACTGGAAAGTATTTCTCACACAGTGATTCATGCTAAAACATGCTGGTAACTTCTGGTCCTGTCCTCAGAAAACCACAAAGGTAAAAGAGAAAAATTTAAACTTCTTCATCAGTTGTATCAGCCTGGCCACACTGAGTCCACGGACAGAGATTATGGCAATACAGTGGCAATTTGATTAAGGAGCTGTGAGTTTCAGAATGCTGTCTCCTTAATAGAAAGCAGTCTTAAAGCTGGTAGGTTTCTGATTTATCTTCAAGTCATAGGCTTTAGAAAACTCTGTGTGTGCTCCTTGGTGAATGTGTTCCAAGATTTCATTTCAGACCAATTTTTTACTAAAAAGATTAATAGGAATATTATTCAGCACTTGTACAATTATTTACATGTTTAGATTTGTTTAAAAAAAGATCTGATTATTCCTTAAAGTACCACCATGAGACAAGCATAATGGCCCCTGGGCAAGGCACTTGTCCAAACATACACAGCCTGTCACTCCAAGCAATCTCTTAGCAACTGGTTTACAAACATATTTTTTTACCTAGAATAACTTATTTGAAAATGACCTTGTTTGAGTAAATAAATAAAATGTATTTATTTTTAGGAGGATACACTGAAGTTTCCTATTGTGTTTTGTTTTGATATTAGAAAGATCATTGTTTTCAGGTCTCAATCAAGACCTAAGCCCACCACTGCCATAAAAATGAAAAGTTTACAGTTTGATACTGCAGATGGGCAAAGAAAGCTTTATCCTTATTTTATATTCAATTAATTGACACAAATTAAATGAATACCTCAACCTTAAGAAGATATCTGTGACAGAACAGGAAATTTAATATCCAGCCAGATTTTCAACTGGCTGCCTTTACCACAAGACACACCTGTAAGTTTCAAAAAACTCTAAGCAGTAATGACTTAAAAGAGAAGTGGTTTCTCTTATCTCACTCACTGACTATAAATCCTTCATGTTGTTATTGTTAGAAGACATCATTTTATCTGCCTTCTGAAATGGGTGAAGCCTAATGCATCCTTCTGCTCATCTGGAGGAGAAAGCAGAGCCCTCACTTGTGGGCAATTACAGCCATGCACCAGGATTGTGCCTCCTGATCCCTGCGCTTGGGAGATGATGATTCACAGCTATTAAGAATAATTTAAGAAAAATCTTTTCTATTATACAAGCTTCAGGTTCTGACAAGGTGATTTATTTTCCTTGTTATTAACATTCCTAGATTGGTTTTAACTAGCACAGAGGAATGTACAGTATCTTGGTGTCTGATGTGTCGTGTACTAGTGGATTTGTATTGGCTCCTACTTGGCCTGATTTTTGAGTTAGGTTTTTGTTTGGTGTTTTTGTTTTTGTTTCAGTTGAATTTCTGGCTCTCAGGGCTACTACCCTGTAAGCAACAAAAGAGAATCTCTCTCCGTCACCACCACCTCAAAGTTGCACTGCAGAACACTGCTAGGGTGGGAAATCAATCAGAATTGTAACCATTGCAGCTAGAAACCTTGTTGCCCGCCAAAAGAATCATTCTCTTTGCCTAGACAGCCATTTGCAAGGAGAAAAAAACCTCACTGAAAATTCAAACCTGGAAGTCTCTCTTAGGAAGCGCAATTGAGCAGTGTGAAGGTAGCAGCTTCTAAAAGTGATTTTCCCAGTAAAATAACTGCATTGTGGGCGAGGGTCACGATAATAGAGAGCTGCTGGTTTTGACTGCTGGGAAAATCTGCAAGGAAAGGAGGAATAGTGAAGAGAGAAGGCAGGAGTGTGTTCTTAACAGCCCAGTGCAGTGCTCTGCAGAGCCACCCAGACTGCTCCTGCTTTGGTATAACATCTTTGGTCTGGCTGAACAGCAGTGTGGAGTCCACACTAATATGTTCTTTGCCTTCTAGTTTCTAAGCTGTTTAGAGCAAACCAGGCACCTCTGCACTGTGTTCTCTTTGCCATCTAAAAATACCCTAAGTGTAAAGGAGTTTTAATGAACTTTTATTTTAAAATGGTCAGCCCTGAGGCACAGATACAGGAAAAGATCTCTAGAAGCAAAGGTAGGTTTCTAAATTATGGTCTTCAAAAGCAAATCTATTTTTACCTACACAAAAGATCAGTTAACTTTCTGAAACAACAAAAGGATTGACTACTTACAAGAAGGAGTAACATATAAAAATCTACACAACTGACCTTATCTCATTATAAATTATTAGTGAGGTGCCACAGGGAGGTGAGTGCCATAGTTGCAAGTCTAGTGGGACAAACAATAGATGCATGAAAATTAACGTTAAGGATTTCAAAGTGTTATTTTGTCTATAGATGATTTCATATGATTAATGCCCTTACTGCTCGGGACAGTGCAGCCTTAGGCTAAATTAGAGCTAAGACAAGGAAACACAGAATGAGCTGTCAGGAAGGCAACAGTACTTTCTGAAGTAACACTCAACGAATGGCTTCGAGTACTTGCATTTAAAAAAACCAGCCAGCTGAACAAGGTCTACAGAAAGTTTTAGGAGGAAGGCTCTAACTACAGCTATGACAACTGTAAATACCTAGGTCCTAAAATTTGAATGCAAATATGATACACTATTGTTATATGAGGCCCTAGAAAACCATACAAGTAATTTAGGGGTATAAACGTCACTCACTCTGGTGATATATAAAAATTTGACTACAGTTGAGCTTGAAATTTTTCTGTCTCTTAATTCCTGCATGCATCTGTGATTCACAGTGTGCTCCACATCTGCTGACTTGCACCAGCACTCTTCTTTAGTGCTGCCCAGATTCATGGGAACATGCTTTTGTAGCCTCACAAACAAACAGTTGCAGCAGGAACAGCTGACTTTTGTGTGCTGAGAAATGCAATTCTAACTGCTTTGATGTTAGCTTTGCCTTTTCAAGGAAGAAGTTACATCATTAAGATACTTTATCTGTTTAAATTCCTGTGAATGACAGCTCAGCAACAACATATTGGGTGTTCAGAAAGACAGGATAGATCCTCCTCTAGCATTTTCAGATAAGGAAACATGGCCTACCCTAAATCTGCAGCATCCTGGCACACAATGGCTTACAACCTAAATTAATGCTACTGAAATCAATGGGAGCAGGTCCAGATTTGTAGTTAATAGGTGTACAATGAAAATTAAAAGAAATGAAAATTGTTGCAAATTTTCAGCTTTCATGCAAATGTTTTGCCAAATATAGCTCACATCCTGTTCAAATGCTAGTAATTTGATGTTTCTACACCAGCTGTGCTATTGAAAGGAGCCAGCTGTTTATCCTGAGTGTACAAGCTCACACAGTTTTTAAGAATCAGTTTTACTCAACAATATTTTACAGTGAGTCAGCTGGTTAAATTTTTCAACCTTTTACAGTGTGCTTTTTACAGAAATACTGACAGTAGCTGATTGTTTAGATTTCTGAAGATCCATATGCTTCCGAGAAAGGATGCGTGTGAATTTTCAGGAGGCTAAAATGTCCATGTTCCCAAAATCAGAAAGAACAGCTGAAAGGGACTTACTCTGTACTTCCTATGTGGCATGCCCACTGAGAAGAAGCCTGTCAGTAATGTCCACTGAACACTCCTCACATCTGCTGTTCCCTACTCATGAGTACCTGGCACTGATTAAGCCACAAATAGGCCATGCCTTAATTACAGCTTATTGCTTTTCATTCACAATTCACTTTGTCTTACAGTGCAAAACTGGTTATAATATTGATTTTTTTTTTCTGAGTCCATACAAAAGCACATTATATTTGTTCACTATAATTCCTTCATAAGATTGTAGTTAATTTGCAGGCTAAAGCTCAAGGAGTTATACAGTAAATCTCTTTAAACTAAAAATGCAGTAAAATTAAGTAAGACTTCAACATAATTTTTGTAGAGGTTACTAAAGTTTATTTAGTAACCCAAAGTCTTCTCCTGATATTCCAGGAAAACACTGTTTCTATTTCAGATATTCCAAGAAGAAAAATCAGAATGAAAAAGCCTGGACTTCCTCCTTGATCCCTGTCCCTGATCTCTTCTGGGCAGTGTGCACCAGCCCTACACACAGGGTGGCACACAAATCTCTCTTACTCCCAGTGAAAAGTAAACTTCTCCATGGATTAGTGATGGTGATTGAGAAGTTTGCTTGATTAAACCAGACTGCAAAAACTCTTCTTTGTTTTTCCATTAATATAAACAAGATTTTTTTTTTTTTTGTGGGGGGGTGGGGAAGAGAAGAAACTAACCTTGTGTGCCATGCATATTAACAAACAACAACATTTTTGTTGGCTAGTAAATGGAAGGGCTATGGACAGCCAATGAGATCCACCAAAAGGCTTGAGCCACAAAGATGAGTTTGAACATAAAGGTTAACTTCTCTGAAGTGCAGGACTTAAAAAAATATAGATATTTTAATTCAGTTCAGTTTAAGCTGGGAGTATTCAGGGCTGCATACATCCTTTGACCCTTTCAAAACTCTATTACAGAGTTAAAAAATGGACTTGGGAATTAGGTTCCTCTTTAACTATAGATGAATCAAACACATGTGCATCTTTTCATACTTTTGACATTATTCTTCTCTTTTTGCATGGCTAATGGCATTTGCTTAATGTTTAAGTAGAACTTATTTCCCCTCAGGCTTCTTTTCTCTAATTACTCTTCTTGAGTAATTACTCATTTTTGTGACTTATAAAAATCTCTCTGGTAACAAAATAATCAACTTTCAAATACAGAGAATTTGATGCTTTCAGGAAAAAAAAAAAAAGCCTGTAAACTTTGAGTTCAGAGACTACAAAGGATTGTAGAAATTTTTTCAGAATTACAGAGGAAGTAATTCTGCAACTACATTTTTTTTTTTGTAAGGAAGTTCCTTATGATGCATTTTAGGAAACAGAATTCTGCTTATAAATCAGAAAAAAATGAGAACTTTCTTAAGATATGCAATCTACAATGAAAAAAACCCCTGAGCATCTGAATTTAGTACTTACTATTTACAAGTTGAACAAGACAAATCCAACCTGTCTTCTGATACCTTTTTTAGAAAAAAGTGAAACTTTGTTTGCTACTTCCAGTGAAACAAAAATACATTCCCAGTCCAGAATCTTTCATTTTATTATCAAAATACTCCATCTTAATTTCTGGTCTTCTAAAATGAAACTGACTTCAATTTGGTTTTTAAAATGCACTTGTTTAATGCCTGTGTCCTGAAGTTAAAAATAAAGTTAGTTATAATTCCATATCTGCAAATAGTTGAGGTCACTCCAGCATTTCTGCATCTAGCCTATAGATTACAGTGATGAAGATATTAAAGTTATCTGAAGTGATCTGTTGAAAGGAAGTACATGAGAGCAAGATTTTAATTATATGAGGAGGATATTAAGACATACTTTCTTCCCCATCCCCAGATTTATAAGATAGCCTGAGATTTCTAAACTAATACCAGAAGAAGATAAAATGTTTCCGTTTTAGTTCCTTAGAACAAACATTTGCAAATTAAGCAGCTACTCTAAATCTGCAAATGAGTAAAAACCAAGTGTTGAAAGAAGTTACCACGGTAGCAACTTAATACACTGATGTCTTTTTTTACATGCATGAAGTCTAATTAATGTAGTAAGTACATTTAGAGTAGAAAAGTGTTTGCTTGCTGTTGACTTACGGAAAAGCAAAACTGCCAAATAAACTCCTGGGCAAGAAACCTGCAGTAGGCTGCAGAGAGCAATGCAACTGTGACATTTGTGGAGTACAAGTGCTGGAGAAGTGAGGATGCTCAGGACATCGTGTGCCTCCCACGTCATGCCTTTGTCCAGACTAATTACAGAGCACAGAACCTTTCCTTTGAAACTTTTCCACCTTGAAAGTGCAAGCTCTTTTACAAGACACAGACAAGCAGAATTGCTGCTTCCCAGCACACCAGAGAAGGGAAGCTCTTACGTAAGCAGAAGTAAAATTTCCAGGCAGGACCACATTCCTGACCGACTGAGACTCCAAAGCTTCCAGATCAGACATTCCTTCAATACCACATGTAGAATAACAGGAAGATGAAGGCAAAGAATTACTGCCAAGGGACTCTATAGGCTTAATTCCATTTTATTGTAACCCAGAAATGTGCAGCTATGTGGTCTCCAGATGTTTTTGACAGATGGTGTCTGAGCATTAAGCCTCCTACCAGTGTTCATCGGCTTTTACTGACCAGTGTCAGATCCCAGACAAATCCTGTAAGGAAAGCCTACAACAAACACTACAAACACAACCAGCATCTCTCTCCTCTGGAACAGAACTTGGAAAAAGTACAGAGGGAGGCACAGAAAAAAAAAATGCAGATTTTAACCAATACAGAAGAATTACACAGGTTCATTGTACTCATGAAAATTAGAGAAATAAAATCTTTAAAATATGTTTTCTCTATATAGTGTGTGAATTTTAAAAATCCTCCTACCAAAATCTCATCTGCAAGTCTTTCGCATGCATTTCTCATTATCATACCTGCAAAATTCCAGTGAAAATTAAAAGCTGATATCAAAATAAGGCATGCTGCCTGCTGTAACAGATTCTAAATAATACACCATAATTATTCTGACAAACCCAGGAAATTGAAGGGCTGCAAACCAACTTGCAATGATTTCATTAAAAACTCAAACATTCATAAGGATTCAAACATAATCCCTCAAAACTTCATATTTTGAGGGATGTGAAGGAGGAATGAAGAAAAAACATCATTCTAAGCACACACACTTAGGATTTCCATTTCCCTAAGAAAGTCACCCATACTAACAGAGTTAAAGTGCTAGTGCTTGGGTTAAATGGGACATTGTTTCTTGAGCTTATGAAAAGAAGCATCTGTACATTCTGCAGAGACACATCTTGTAAATGATAGCTGACATTTAATCAGTGAAGATATGGAGCATGTAAGAGAATCCAGTGCTACAAAAGGAGCCTTGACAATACATCAGAGAAGTAAAAATTCTTCTAGGACAGATATTCCTGCCATACTTCTGCTGGATACCTGCCATAGCAGTAATGATCACCAGTGACAGCAGAAGGACTAACTCCTGGTTCTAGGCTGAGAACTCCTCTGAAGTAGTTTGTATACATCAAGTAACAGAGAAAACAATTTCTCAATACTTGTAAGTGGGAATATCTTCCCAACACAAAGAATTTCCTTTGGTGTTCAAACTTTCTGCTACAGAGAAGCTTCCAAAAGGCCACTTTGGCTGGAACTGATCCCATTGAGTTGAATGGAAAGACACTCCTGTTGACTCCAGAGAGCTTTGTACGTAAGTGAACAAACAGCTTTTCTGCACTTTCTACTCCAAAATTAACCACTTCCTCATTATTTAGAGCCAACTGCGTCATTTGGAACGTATCCTTTGGGTGGAAGAGTTCACGGTGTACAGTAGCACCAGGGGGAACCAAGCTGGAAACCCCAACAATATGATACATAAATAGATACGATGTCTCTACAGAGAACCTGGTTTTCCTCCCCCAGTCCTTCTGACCACAGCGCAGGGCTCTGCAACACTCATGCAATTACAGTTTATGCACGTGCTCTGGACTGCCAATCTGCAATCAGACACATGTTTCAAATGGAAAACTTATAGCTCAAGGACTTTAAATGCACACACATGAGAAAAGAGCTGATTTTGTACAAAAGGCAGAGAATTAATCTGGAACTTTCTGCTGTAGATCTCAATAACTGAAAACAAACAAAACCGCATGCACACAAAAACTAAACACACACATCCCACCCCCCAGTCTAAAAATACAGTTTCTAAATTATCATTGCTTCCTTTCCTGCTACCCCATGGCCTTCTACTACTCAAACAACAAACTCTCAACAAGCCATTGGTTCAAACTGATGGGGAGGAAGTGGTTGCTGTAGCAATGGCAACCACATGAAACCTTTAATACATCTTCTCATAGTATATGGAAAGAGCAGACAGCAAGACCACAGATTCGTTGCGTGCCTACACAGCTTCATCCTTCTCTAGTTCATTATCTGCTTGTAAACTTGCTCCTTTTCATCAAAACTAAGAATTCAGACAAGTTTATACAATTCTTTGATATACGCTGTGTGGCTAGAAATTATTCCTCAGGAAACATAAAAGAGATATAATTAAGGAAAGAGATGGAAGAAAAGATTAAAACATGAATGATTCTCACTACAAATGGCCATGCCCAAACTGGTCTCACAGGTTGATCAGTAATGAAGTTATTCTAACTTATGTTTAAAGGCATGTGGTTCAGTCAAACATTCATAACAGTATATAACAGGAATACTTCTAAGTTCAAACATTGCTTTTATACTGCTTTAGATGGGTTCTGCTATTTCCATGGGCACATGACATTGAAACATTTTTATGAAAGATTTTTTTTATTCTAAGAACTTCATGACCTATCAGTTTTGTTAACCAGATAATGCTCAACTCTAATGTGAATACTCAGTGCTTTATAGCTCAAAGACTAGACTAACCTTTATTTTAATGTAAAGCTCTCTTCCATGTTCAAAAACCTTTGGGGTGTGGAGGAAGGGGATGTCACACTACCTACTAGGTGTTCCCCAAACCGGGAAAACTCTAGAATGTGGTATTTTAAACAGGGCCTGGTTTCTGGATCTTGTCTAGGAATATTTTAGCTAGGTAGTTCAAAGAATAGGTTTCATGGGAGCTCATGGCAAAGGGCTACAGCAGGATTCACAGTCACCTTCCAGCCACCCATCAGTCTTTGTAATACCCCATTGCTACCTCTGTCACATTCACTGCATAGAACGATTGCATACAAGAAGTGTTAATGGTTAATTATCTGACTTTGAAGCCTAAATTCTGTATTTCTCTCTTTTGTTGTTGTTTTGCCTTGTGCTAAGTGTAGACTGCACAATTCTCCAGAGAAGCAGATAAGCATCTGGGCTGGCAGAGCACTCTGAATTCCTTGCTGCCAGGGCTGAACTGCTCTCAGGCACCTCAGTCACACTAGACATACAGTGTCACAGCAGAGTCAGCGTATCCTTCAGCTGCACCTTCCTTCAACATCAGGATCTGATACACCTGCTTCCCAATCTTGGATCATCAAAGCCAGTCCCTACCACTGCAGACCACCAGGCTAAACAGTACTGCTTGAATAATTTCTTCAATCCAGGCTGCACACAGTTAGTTAAAAACAAATAAATTAATGCATAAAAGTCTACTTGTTGATTGAAAAGTTGTTAATGAGAAATTTGCTGTCTTAACTGGTCACAACTGTCACTGAGAGCCAGCTACCAGTTTGGCTCTGTGGGAAGCTTGCAGTGTTACTTCTGTCGGAGCCAAATGGTTGTCTGGCTGTGAGCAGAAATGTTGACAAGGAGGGCAGTATGTGGGAAGAAACTTGGCATTTCCAGTGGGATGCATGCATGTGTCCAGGCAGTTATATGTTTCCATACTGAAAGGGGACACTCAGATTGACTATACTAACCTTGTCATGTGCCCACTCACTTAAGATTCTGAATGGCTCAAAGCTACCTCATATAAACTGGATGTCCCAACAACTCACACCAGGTAAACAGCTAAGATACATAAGTTACTTTATAAAAAAAAGTACCCCAGGTATTATAATAAAATAGAACATACAATGCAGTGGTCTCAACTATAATATTTAATGGCAAAAAGAGGGAAAAAAATCAAAACCAACTTTTTATTTGCAACTTGTTTCTTTAAACTGCAAAATCAGTAAATGCTTTTGTAAAATATTTAAGATTTTTAAAGTGAGGCCTAAGCCCAGAAAAGGACGTAGTATTGCAAAAGAAAATTCATTTAGGGAAAGGAAAGATGCAAGACTGTACTCAAGGTTGCTGTATGACAAGAGTGTTTTCATGTTCTCATGGCACTTAGCAATATGAAAACTACAGACTCTGGGAAGCATGATTGATTATTGCGTTATTTTCTTATTGTTCCATTAATTTCTAACACACATATAACAATCATCAACATAGAATACAAAAGCTTAGATCTGACAACCAAACAAGCTTTCCAAAAGGGCAAACTATGTTTAATTCAATTTAATTTAGTGAAGGGTCAGCAGCTCTTCCTTTACAACTCAGAGGATTCCCATCACCTCACTCTGCATTACTGAGAACAAATGGAAGATTTGTATTATAGCACCTGAGTCACAATGTGTGGAAGAGAGCAAATGAACTCAGAGTTTCAGCCCTGGAATTTTCTCTGTTAGTTTCTCCTAGACTACCTGGCTATATTGGCTCAACTGACCCTGAAGGTCAGTTCATTTTCTGTGCCACAGCTCAGACAAATCAGACAACTGAGCTTGCTCATGCTACCCTGATTTGGTAAGGCTGTTTTCTCAGAAAGACCTTATGTTTTCCTATCAGCTGTAACACATGCTACAGACATGTAGAGACACATTGTACTCTTCTATAGGCAGAAGATTTGAATTTGAGATTTGCTACTTAGAAGTATTATTCTAGTCCTTTACTGTGCCACAAAGCCTTGACAACCTCAGCTATTCCATAAATTACTTCCCTGTCACAAAGACAGCCAGAACAACTAAAGACTCATTCATATGAATAACTGCCTATGAAGGATCAAGTTTCCTAATTTTTTTTGACCTGTGGAAATGAAAGGATAACTCAGTATTTCATTACAGCAGGAAGATAAAACTAGCACTTACTATTAAAAGTAATCATGCAGGGCTGAAATACTAGACTATTCTTTGCCATTCCATTTTTAGATTATTTTCTTTCCCTTTGTATCTATTGGTGAGATTTATATGACAAAACTATCAGCCTTTACAAAATGGATGCTTTTATCTTTGCAGCTGAGGTGTTTGTGAGGCCAGTGTGATGTGAAGCAGTTTCCCACATTAGAGCACATTTGCCACGTGACCAACTGGAAGGTGTCCCTGCAGCCTCACTATTTCATCTTTGTGAGCCACACATGCAGGGCAACAACAGAGCACAAGATGCATGTTCTCAAGTCTAGAAGTGCAAGCAATCCCCAAGGGAAGCTTGCAGACAGACACACCTGCCTTTCCATTCTTCTGTAGACCAAATGTTTCATTAAAGCCACCTAACTTTTCTCCTCCCAGTGACATCAGAAAGAAAAAGTGACATTAAATGAGTTCTTTGGTTACCGTTGGATATTGGCCTCAAAATAGTTTTCCAGATGTCACAGCAACCTCATGGAAATGCCTACAATTGCAATTTCCCCTGTAAGAACAAAAAACCATGAACAAACATGTTGTATTTATGCTTTCAGAAACACACTAAAACACAAAAGAGATAAGTCTTAGACAGCCTCTCAGAGAACACCATCAGCTTAAAGATCAGTATGAAAAGCTACTAAGCTGGAAGCTCAAAGAAGTGGAACAACCTTAAATTTTCTTGAAATGAAAGTTTAGAGTTTTTAGAAAGTTATATAAAGAGGATGCTAAGAGAAGATGAGATTTAAGGGCTAGCAAAAAATTCATCTATGCAACAACATGAACATAATACAAAAATAATACAGACACTTTCTGCAGTGCAAGCTCAGGGTTGTTCAGTTTCTTTGGCTGAATTGTGCTGTGCTGTCATGGCTAGATTGCTTCCAACACCCCACAAACAGTTGCAGATAATCAAGGTGTAGATAACTGAATGCAATGTTGCACTCAGAAGTGTATCTGTGCTCTTAACTCCTTCTTAACTTTTGCCCACTTTGACTTTTGTTTCATTCTTGATTTTGGAACCAAAGATAAAGGAGCTTATAACTGAAGCCAAATAACCATTGTCATCTCTGACTGATCTGTTTTTGACTTGAAGACAGCCCCTGTCTTGATCAATCTGGCCTAAAATACCATGAGCAGCTGGCAGTTTCACTTAATAAAATACTGCCATGAAGGCAGTTTTGTGAATGTGGTGTGTATTTACTAGCTGTACTGTTTATATTGCTAGCAATGATGTTGATACTGCAGCAGGCCATTGCTGATAAGATTAATAGTATTAAACAAAAAATATTAATTGTTTTGGAAACAGTTAAGTAAAACACAAATTCATGTTACCATCAACTATTTATTTTAATATTGTCATAGGCAGTATATTGTGTAAATAAATTGCAGTATTCTTTTATTAATACAGTTGTATTTAAAATGTATGCCATCAGTAACAGTAATATGAAAATGAGACACACTTAAGAGATAGATATCTAAGTATAAGCAGAGAAAGTAACAGAACACCTATCATTAAGCTTGCTTACAACTTCCATTAGAAGTGATTCTTCTGCTAAATTTTAGTTGCATAGATGTTTTACTGTGTCTACTTTAGGCTCAGGAAGCTGCAGTAAAAATGGCTCAGGAATGTTTCAGTTGCTGATAAGATTAATAGTAACTATTAAACAAAAAATATTAATTGTTTTGGAAATAAATGCTGTCATTTTTTTCCTGTGGAAGGATCTCATGTGCAGGCTGGGGTAGAAGAGGGACTTGAAATTCAACAGACATGTATTCTTTGCATAAATACTTATCTATTCAAGGTAGTTTCATACAACTGCAGATTTTACATAGAGCTTCTGCTCCTTTTTCTGAAGAGCTGAAAAACATCCTGGGAAAAGAAAACTGCCAGCCCAAGCTCACATGAATGGAAGAATCCACATCAGTGCGTATCCTCTGGGCATCACCAGCACAACAGCACCCAGCTGGGATGCATAAGGATGAGGAATTACAGAAATTAAGAAAGCTAGGTAACACATGGCAAACTTTTCCCAAGCAATTGCTGTCTCCTGGTTTCTCATCATCTAGGTACTCCACTGACACCAGAGATCTTATTCAAAGGAATGCTGAATATTTACCAGATAGCTAAAGTGGCTGAAATTAATGAGAGCTGTTTTACATGGGCTAGATAATTCTACTCAGAAAAATCAGGTTCCAAGTGTTAAATATTCAAAAGAAGGGAATATTCTCAACTGTCTCGTCTCAATACAGACAGTCATCATCTATAAAATAGAAAATCTGTTTATTTTAGAAAAGTGTAGTGAAAATAAATTGATTAATGTTTAATAAAACATTCAGACACTTTAGAAATAAGCATCACTCAAAACCATGATAGACAGTGGTTCCAACTGCAAAGATGGGTAATAATTAACAGGAAAAGAAGACAAAAAATTATAACATGAAAAAGTGGGGTTCAGTTGAGCACCACTCAACCTTTCCAGGAACCAGTGTCATTGAAAACATGTTCAAAACACAGGCAAACCAAATCTATATGGGCAATGTTAATTATGGCACCTCCTAATCCTCAATACTTGTTCTTGAATCCTTAAATAAAGATTTTTAAACCAATCTATGTTGATAAAAATCAAAATTATAATGTCATTGCTGTTTTGGAATTTATGAAAAGGGATATAGGCTACTGAAATCTTTGTTGAAGGTTGCAAATGGAGCGGCTATGAACTCAGAGTGGTAGCCTGCAGATGTACTTTTTCCTGCTTGTGCTGCCTTTTTTTTTTTTTCCTTTCCTTTTTGTGGTTAAATAAAAGCATTCAGCTTTCAGTTCTTATCTTTTCGATGGGTGATATTCATGCTACAGGAAACAAACATCAGTATTTTGATCTTGTGAGGTTTTTTTCTTCCTGAAAACAAAACACTAATGCAGACTAGAGCAGACAACAGCAAAACTTCATTTTTTAAATTGGAAAACCAGCAACATTAATTCAGAAAGGTGCTTCGTTAGAGGCTGAAAGCCTTTGTACAAAACTTCATCCTGGAGTGATATTTTCAGCTGTAATATAGGGGTTTGTAATGGAAATGCTGACAGGCCCATAATTAGGGAAGCAGTAGCGGGCACCACTATAATGGTCTATCAGATAGGCATACTACTTAAATTCGATACAAGGTATCAAAAGCTGTTAGCAACTCTCCTCATTAAAGCAGCACCTAAAATACATCTTAACCTCCATGACTCAAAGCACTAATTTGATGTTCAGAAGGACATACACACTAATGCTTGCAATGAATACATCTCCTTTAGTACTTCCACCTGAACTGGTGGGTCATCCGAAACGTTTAAGCTCACAGAAAATGCAAAAAAATAAATGTTAAGAATAAAAACATTTTATTTTACAGAACTAGCTGAAGCCATGTAAAGTAATACAAAAAATTACCCATTAGTTCCTGTGTTTATAACATTTTAAAGATTTTTTTTTATATCAAAATATGCAATGATATATCTGTGATGCAATTAAACTTTTGAATAAAGAGGGAGGAAAGTTTTCTCACCTCTGTTCCCTGGATCTTGTTTGACAGTTCTAGATCTTAGTATGAAATTCTTGATACCTGTACAAATTCCATGCATGCAGAGAAAAGAAGGTCAAACCTGAAGATCCAGGAGTGTAGCTGGTTGAATAACATTTTTGTAGTATGCATAGCTTTCAATTTTAAATTGTTAATCCCACCAAAAGCATTTAATAAGTTGGTAGCATAGTTGTAAAATTTATGTAATATATAAATTCTGAATTTTCATCTAAGAGTTCTGTGAGATAATAAAGTTCTTTTTTCAACAGACACAGAAACACTAGTGGGAGGTTACCTTTTAATTATTTTCAACCATATATTCTATGCTATTTCATTACTCTGACAGACTCTCACCTATCTTCTTCCCTGCATTAAGGTGCTTGAAAACAACAGAAAGAGTGAATTTACCTTTCCTGCATCTACTCAGAAAATTAATTTTTAGGACTAAGTTCTCCTGAATAAGCTCTCTTTCAAGAAATAAAAATTTTGTAAAAAAAAAAAGAAAAAAAAAGAAAAAAAAAAGAAGTATGTGTTACATTCTGTACAAATCTAGGTATCCAGCTCTTATCAGGTAAGGGAAATAACAAACGTCACATTCCACAGAAGTGTGCCTCACTGGAAATGGGATTGATAGTGTTTTTGATGACTAGGTAGAGAAAGAAAACATCTCACTGAACAGAAAGTACTTTCCCATGGAAAGCTGGAATAGTACTATTTTGAGTAATGCCCTACTTAAATGCAGGGACACCCTCACTCTGTCACTCAGGCAGACGTGATTTGCATGTTTTGTTTCGATGCTTGAGATTCTTCCTCAGGCTACATACAACAGCACCTAGAAGCCACGATTAAGAAGATTATTGTATTTCCATATTTTCCCAAATACTGACAATGAAGGCTTCCCTGGGCCATTGGTTTCAGGACTAGAGCCACAAGAGAGCATGATCAGCAAAACAAGATCCCAATATCTATTGATGTCATTCCTGTTTGCATGTGGAGCATAACTGAGCCTGCTAGAAGTCCTGCAGAACTCCTTTCTGGTCAGGGGATGCTTTAATTTTCTCAGGAGGAAAACAGGCTTTATTCTGAAGAGGACAGGTTTTAAGATTCTGTATCAACAGAAGACAAGGAAATAGCCTAAGTTCTAGAACAGAGATCCACCTGACAATTTTTTTTCCTATTAATTCACTTACTAAAGAAGATGAGGCAGTAAAGTAACAAGTGCCAGAAAAGAAAAATGTATTAGTGCTTACAAAGCCAGGCTTCTCTCTCCTAGAAAACTACTGACCAGACAAAAATTTGCTTCATCTTGTGCCAATTTGTTCATATTACGTATCATTTATCAAATCACCTATTCCACCATTTCAGTAAAAGTCCCTAGGAAACCGTTCAAATCTTCTAACATAATTTAATAGAGCAGAGTTAAAGAACAGGTAACTGGGAATGTCAGATGCAAAAACATCTTGTGGTACTTTGTGGGAGAGTCAGACAAAGAGCACTTGCTTGAATCATGAAACCAGGTGTGATTTTTTTCTGGCTCTGTGTTATACAAAGAATAACAGGGAGCTCATCAGCATGCCATGAACAAAATATGAGCAGTGTCACCCAGAATTACACCTTCCTCATGCAAACCTCATGCTCTGTTCAAATGCTGGTCAGCTGTCATGCTGCTATCAGCACTTGATCTGGAGCTTTTCTTTCTTCCTGATCCTGTTTCCTTCTGTCCATTATACCCAACCAAGACACCTCCTATGTCAGTATGAATGATGGAAACACAGCTGTGAAGGTTTTGCAGTGGAGTATTTGGCTTTCCAAGGCCACAAGATTTTGACATGGCACTAAATGAGAGTCCACAGAAACACTACTTCCTTTTTAATGTTAGATGTTACCTTAGAACATTTATTTTCAAGTTAGCATATTCTTATCACAAAAAACACATCCTAACCATAATTTTTAACTAGGTGGTATTAGATTGGTTCATTGATTATATTGTAAACTCATTTCATGTATTACAGAATCACAGAATTGTCAGAGTTGGAAGGGACCTCTAGAGATCATCATCATTACTACAATCCGAAGACACCACAATTGAGGTAAACCTTTAATTCAAAATTCACAGGCCTACAGACATACCCTCATTTCCCACTGATGGGTAAACTACTAGATTTTCTTCCACTTTACTTAAAGCAAATGGAGTCCTAGAGAGTGCAGCTCAGCACAGAATTTGTTTGTATTTCATACCCAGCTCTTCATTAAATGAATCCTCTCTTAAGATCATATTTTTGCATTCTTAATGCAACAGAAGGAAAACTCCCACTGACTTTACTGTGAGTAAAAGTGGACCTGAGAAGGTCACTAATCTTGCTTATCAGCATATTATAGGAATGCTGTCAATTAATTACAACCATATCAAATGTTTGGCTGCAGATAGTGTACATGATGTGCTTTTCACTTACTGATTTACAGTCAGTGGGAGGAGGTTATAGTAGAGGTGTAAGAACAAATCAAAGTTAAACATGGACATGGAAATTTATCTCTGTTTTCAAGACTGCCAATTCTGTGTGCACTGGGCATGAACTGGGACGGTGGTGATGAAACGACAGCAGAATTATGTTTGCTACTGGCAATGACAGAGCCTAGACAAACAAAAGAATCATGCTTCATAACCCAGTATCCTGTTAGTTTAAATGATATGCATTCTACAAGAGCTAGTGTCTTAAATAAAGCAAATGTTAATTCCTGTCAGAGATAAAACTACCAGAATTGTATTTAGCTCCAAATGGGAACTAAGGAACATGACATACTGCCAACCAGCACTTGGCAAAACAACTAATAATATAATATGGAAATACTGTTGCACACCACTAACAAATATCTCTTGCCAAAAATACTAATAACCCCCCTGAAATCTTAATTGTTATCATTATTGCTACCTCCCTGTTTGTCTTTAAGAAGTCCTGAAATAGTCACTGATTTCAATGAACAAGTATTAAAAATAAAGTAATGAGAAACCCTCTACCCTCTAAGTTTTGTGTTTAAATGCAGTTAAAGCAGGTAGTCATGCTAAACCCATATATAATTAACTGGTACTCTAATTGGGATTCTGTATCTTTGCAGTTACAATTAATTAAAAATATTTTATTAGTATTAAATTAAAATTCTGTACTTTCACCAAGTAGGAGAGAAGTTATACTAACTTGCTTTTCATTTGCTATCATCAATTCAATGTATTGAGCAGAAAACTGAGAGTATGAGGGTGATTCCTATTACTCAAGCAAAAAAAACCCCAAACAACAACTGTGTTGGATGCATAAATATAGATGAAAAAGTTAACATGGCTTTAGTGAAGAGAAGTAATGTTTTCATCTGCCTCTCAAGGGGTCAGCAGGTCTGCATACAAGGGAGACCAAGCTGATATGGGCTAATTCAGTATCAAAAGCCCACTTTGTTAAGGTGACTCACCAGATGTTCTAAAAGAAAGCAATTTGCTATGAGATAAGAAGAAATGTCCTTACATGGATAAATAATAGTTTAAAAGAGACAATAAAAAATTAAAATAAATAGACAAGTGATTTTTATCACTGGAGAGAGGACACCAGTGAAGTCCCAGAGGAATTTGTACTGGGTCTTAAATTGTTCTAGATACTCATTAACAATGGTAGCACACTCATCCACAATTTATTACAAAATTCCCCAATGAACAATATATAAAAAGAACAAACGATAACTTGAACCCAACAAGGGTGGAAAGCTACATTTTTGTAATTAACCTCCTACAAAAAGGATTTAAAAGAGGGAGTGGGAGGCATATTATAGAGTACCAAGTGAAAAAAGGAGAACACAGAGCAGAGAGGATACAAAATTAGTGATCACTTACAGCCTGCAAGCATAGAGAGCAATTCTTGATGAGATGAGGAGCTGAGTAACTTTATCTCCCTGACTGTAGAGGCAATGAACACCTGGAACACCCACTTCAGATTGCCAGCCCAAAGTCACCATGGGGTCACCACAGTGTATGACAGATGGAAGAATTCAGGGATGAAAATGCAGGCTTCCCCATGGTCTTCTACAGACAGAATAACCCAACAGTCCCCCGTTTACTAGTTTGTCAATATCATGCAGCTACTGGTATTGCTTCTGCTGATGAAGACATATAAGATTGAGGGCTCTGTACCAGCACCAAAAGAAAGCAGAGGTCCTACATCTACAAAGAGACCAGGCAAAGGGGCCAAGTGAACAGGGGTAACTCAGCCAGACAGCTAAATACCCAAGCTTGGTAGTGAACTTCACTTGGGTACATGGATCTATGACTCAGTTCTTGAAAGACATGAGCTACTAATATACATTAATCACATTCAGTACTCAAGTTTTTATTTCTTTTGACCAAAAATGTCTTGCAAACTCAATGCTTTTTTTTCTTAACTCAGTGTTATTGTCAAAGGTTTGGACTAGCTACAATGTTGAGTTTTCTTCTTCTTTCCTTACCATAAATATGCATGAATACTTCAAAGACTAATGCTTTACTGCATACTTACTGTTACATGGAAGTTTGTTAGTGGCCCTAGGGAATGTCCTAAGCTTTTCTGTAACAATAAAATCAATCAACTGCTACCTATAAGGTAAGCTTAGGAAGCTAAAGTAGCTCACTTCATTTGCAAGTCTAACTTCTGAAATTGTCACATGTGGAAAAGGCCAACAAACAAAGATATTAAGTATAAGAACCTGTGGAAAAGAATGCAATTGCTAGAAGCTTGTAAAAGGCCTCAAGGACCTCCTGGCAAAGCTTTAAGACACAAACTCTGACTCTCTGAATCTTGTGTACATGGGAAGTGGTACTCCTTTAAATAACATTAATATTTCAACCTAATGTAAACCAGCTTAAAAATCAATATATGACAAATCATACTGTCTTATAAACCACTATTTTTTTTGTTTTTGCTTTATTCATTGGGCAAAAAGAAGAAGGAAAGCTGAGGAAGAACTTTGAACTGGGTTCAAGAGAAAATCTATGTATGCACACATCTCCTGCTGATGAGAACTCATTTTCTATGCTACAGCTCTGTGAAAATTTGCAGGACCCAAGGAGCCTTTGGGTAAGGGTGGAAGTCTGACAGCTGCTTCTAAAAGAGTTTAAAAAATCCTGAACAAGAGACTGCTGTGCAGAACTCATGCAAGACTCTCATACAATGACACCAATTAAAACTCTTTCATATGGTTCTACTTAATTGTATTTTGCAAATGCCTTTGACAATAACCATCCTATTCTTACTGAAGTGTTCATACCTGGTTACTTAATACTCCTGGGGATGTGACTTTGCAGTAAAAAGAGAGTGTGAAACAACATTGCTATGTTGAATTATTTAATTTTCACATTTTAGAGTATTTCTGAGAGAAAAATCTACAGTCCCCTCTCCCTGCAAAAATGAAGGAGAATTAAGGATAATATCCATGTTTTTGTCCTTTTACTCTAAAGAATGGAAAAAAAAAAGGTATTCCTATAAAAATTATTTATGTATAATATGATTTATGTATTTTATATATCATTTATCTATAGCATTGAACTAATTTTATGGGAGTTGACAAAATGTAATTAAGAACTATTCTTATGGTTGTGAGAGGGGGATGGCTTGAGTAGTTTTGCCAGTAGGATGTGTGTTGTCAACCCCAGGAAGTAGGGTGTGAGCTACAGTCAAACTAAGCCACATAATATTAAGATTGGGCAGAGCTCCAAAGAGATGTTCAGTTCTTTACAGTAGATGACTGAAGGAAATTCAGAGATCAGATGAAGAGGGCAAACATAAGGAAATCAAGGGAAATAACAATCACTGTTCCTGAAATGCTCCTAAGGAATAAAAGCTTTATGTAGACTATGGTATCTAGAAGAAAGATGAGGTACAGACCTCCTGCCCTGCATCACAGTGTTTTTTTTTCTTCCTTCTTCCTGAAGTCTGAAGGGGAGGACACTTACTGATTGTCAGTGACATACCTTGGACTGTCACAAGACAAATCACTCACATTGTTTACTCCAGTTCTGTCCACTGAAGACAAATTGGCATGTTTGAAAATGTCTTAGGGAAAAGGCAGTGCCAGAGACATCCACATTTAACTTGTATTATGCTTGCAGCATGATTAAATAAAAACATAACCACCTGTTAGACTTATTTCAGTGGGAGTATCTATTTTCAATTAGAGCATTTACTATCCACCCTCAAGTATGGCAAGGAACACCATGGTAACATAAACACAGTCGTGGCTGCTTGAGAAAGTTAAATTATAAATAGCAATGTATAGCCCGTGAGGTCCTGGAAATAAACTAACTAATCCATAGGCATTTGTTACTATGACATAACATTTCCAATAAAATGTTGTTTGCCTCATCTCAAACCCACTTAAAATAGATTTAGAAGTTCAGCATCACTTGACTCTGAGTGAGTCGATGTTCAGACATGAAAAAAAGCTGAGATAGTGGAGTGAATAAGCTCTGGCAAACCAGTGGAAAACAAATTAACAAACCCACCCCATAGCAGGCTTTATTCTGCTTCCATTAAAGTTAATGGGGGGAGAATCTATCCCAAATGTATAACAGAGTCTCCTTGATATATGGAAATATATTTTTATACTGAATCATCTGTGTTGGGAAAAAAAAAAAAAAGGCAAAAAAGAAGGCAAAACAAACAAAATCTTGGACTTTACTGAGTAACAAACAGTTTGTTAATGCAAATAAACTTAGCAACCCTCTAAAACATTTGAGAGATTTTGGCACTCAGTGCTCCCTTTAGCTTCAGTCTGGGTGCAAAGAACCATGGTAACGAAGGGAATACCGAGATTCAGGCCTCAGCTTAGTACTCAGAGGGGAGCTGAATCATCAATTGTTTCAGTCTGCTGTAGAGTTCCTTCTTCTCTGCTAGACTGTTGTTCTGAAAAGCAGATTTTTGCCAGCTGGCCAGAGGCTTGCTGTAGTTGGCTGGGCTTCCTTATTTGGGAGTATGACCAGGGACTCAAAAATGGGAGAAAGAAAAGAGAATCAGAGTTTCTACAAAGCTAGGACTGAAAATTGAGAGTGAAGAGGTTACTGCTGAGTTTTGAGGTGTGAAGACAGCAAGCATTTGTTTCTGTGCAGGATTCAAGACATTATCATAGGTTTGACACAAAACTGGGGCCTTAATCTAGCTGTGTGAAAATGTCTTTCAGGTTAGGCAAGAATGCTACAGATTCAGCAACATCAGCTTGGTTTCTTTCTTGTTAGGAACAACAGATTTGAGAAATTTATTTTTGGTTTACAGCCATTGGTTAGAGCCTACTTTTGGTGAGACTGAGAGAAATCTGGAATGCATCTACTGAGGTCAATGGAATTATTTCAGATTTGCACCATGCAACTAAAATGGCATTTAAATTCCCAACATTTCTATTCTAAAACTATGCTGTGCTTTGTCATACATTTTTGGTGAAATCTTGGCCTCTTGGACATCAGCGACAGCTCATTTGTTTTACCATGGTCCAAATTCCATGGAATTATTTTCCTTTCACACAGTGAAGCAAAACAAAAGCTAATCCACACAAGTAAGATTTTAATAAATTTTATATCAAGTCTACATGATAAAAGAAACACACAGATTACTTAAGACTGTAATCATGTGTGCATTTAATGTCTCATTTGGCTTATTTCAAGTCACTGTACAATTAATGTATTAAATGAAAATATTACTTACAGATCAGCTAATTTGTACTTTCAAAGAAAACCTGACAAAATCAGATAAATAGCTGGACAAATTTGTCAAGCATCTTTCAGAAGATGAGATTATACATCCTAGGACCAGTAAATTCAACGGACCTAACAAGTGAGACTACTTTAAAAAACACCTGTGTATGACCAGAAGTACAAACTTCATGCTTATCAACAGAGCTACCCCTGTCTTTATCTTTGTGACAAAAGTGACATTTTTGGCTCACAGTGGACTTCAGTATTTTGGTAACCCCATAAGTCACATGGCAATGCCAGCACAAAAGGTTATTTTTCTACTTTTTAGTAACTTTTATATAAAATGAGAGCAAAAGGCTGAAAATATATTCAACAATTAGTTGTGTTGCTGACTGTCATCAATGACTGATTGTTAATCAAGCAGTTGAGCAACAGTGTGTGTTATACTGGAGAGTCATTATCACAATTATTTTGTCACGCATTGTAACAATATTTTTACTGGGAAAAAAAATTCAACATAGTAATTAATCGAGCAGCATATTAAACCTAAGATGGCATTTAGTGTGATGAAATGGAAAATCAGGCATACTCATCATGCTCACAGAAAACAATTCCCACAGAGCTTAAGTATTCCTAAATCACTTAGGCAAGACTAATCTTAGAACAGACACATGAAAACTTTTAAATAGAGACCATGACTTTTCTGGAGAGCATATGAACAAGCCTTCTGTTAAACCCAGTCTACAAACATTTGTGCATGTGACTCATGACATGTGACTACTTGTGCTTTAAATTAAGTATGTACGCAAGTGAAGTGCACGCCAAAGCCAGGAGTGTGCTCTGTAAAACCAGCCTGAGAACTGTGCCAGGAGAGAGAGAACTAATAGAACCCAAAACTGCTTCACCATTTGCTGATCACAAATAGGGAAAAGATGAAAGGCAGACTTTTTTTTTTTTCCCCGAAGAAAAGCTATTAAAATGTCATTGTAAAAATTTAGCACTCTGCATTATATTTTAATATGCATCCGAGGATTCAAAACTGGCTGATCACTTATAACCAAAATTGGGAAGAAATGAGGAACTGAGAAGGTGATAAACAAGACTTAAGACTAGACTAAAAGCACGCTATAGAAACACAAGTCAAGTTCAAGTCTAGTTTCCTTCACCTACAGACTGTAAGCCTATCTGTTAACCCATCCTGAAATCTAGATTTCCTTTTCTGCACTCCTTTTTAAAACTTCTCAATAATCCTGGGGAGCACCTTTCTCCTCCTCTTCTAGACACTTGCAGACATTGGTAATTTCACTTCAGTACATCCAGATATGCCTACACAAAGTTCTTCAGTGTACACTGGAGGGTTATCCTAGCAAATTCACTTTATTTTGGTATCAAGTCTTACTAAATACAGTGCTGGATGCTCTATGAACCTAAGAAGATAAGGATAAAATATAAGGAAAATCACAGTTCTCTGGGAATATATATCTATATATATATAATTAAATGACAAGTTTTCCATGAACAAGGAGGCAAAGAATTATCCCTCACCCACAAATATTGACTATATTTCAAAGGTTTGCATGTGTGTATCATCTATCTCCATCCTTAGAGTATTTAATGATTGCTTGTGAGTTAGTTTAGACTCTCAAGGTGGAAAGCCTGCATGTATTCTAGCATCCACACTTGACTCAGTTCCTTAAGGACAGCCTGGGGAACATATTTGTCAGCTCACTAGTCACAAAGAAGAATGCTGTGAATGAATCATTGTTATATACTATGGGTTTTCCACTACCTGACTAGGCAGTCTCTTGCACAAAAGAACGTGATCTCTAACAGCTTTTAGCAATGCAAATGCCTATCAGACTAAACTGAATACTTATGCAGGAATATAATTTTTGACCTTTCCTAGTTATTACAGAAATCTTTCTCTTCCAATAATCTAAAGTGCTTTGTACACTTCAAGGGCTCTAAATTACCTAACTTTTATTTAACATGTTCAGTCAGGCAAAAAGCACAGGAAAATCAGTATAATTGTATTGTTTCTGATCTTACAATTAGATGAGGAAATTAAACAGGCTGGACTAAGGGAAAATACATTTGACAGAGCAGATTTGTTAAACTTCAAGGTGCTAATACAGGCATCTACATTCATCATCAGGTACATAAACAAAAGTGGCTTCAGTTTAAAAGTACTGATCATTTAGTATTCACATCAACTCTTACAAGAAATTCACACTCTCAGCAACTCAAAGTTCATCCTCCCTCCCAAAAACCCCAGCAAACCAGAAAGCACTAAGTTTTAAAAGCCAGTATTGACATCCTGTGTCTTTCTCTCCCTGTTCTTTTGTTTCCCAACCTACATTATGCTTCAAAGACAAACACATGTGGAGTTCTTGACAGCATCTCTGTAGAGAGCTTTAGCTAGAAAATGTCCTAAAACACTGACAAGCTGCACATTCTTTTAATGGGAAATGCAAAACTGGGCCAAATATTTTGCCAATAAAGCCTTTGTATAAAATGTGTAGTATTACTTGCTCTCTATAGATACTGGAGAAAACAAGTGTTGACAAAGAAAGACAAAGCAAGAGAGATGAAGACAGATGTATGTCAGAGCCTGGAGTTCCTTAGGTAATACCTAATCCTTTCCATTGCAAGATTTTTTAAATTATTTACACTGACACTTTAAGAACAAAGGTTGTCTTGTTTCTTTCACAGAGTTCTATTGAAATGTGCAAACAGGAGTATAGGAGAATATTGGTTATTTTTGGTTCTCTATTTGCAGTGGAGTTCAAGAAAGATTTGGCATCTGCTCTGCATTGCTCTGCTTTTATAGGTGACAACAACTAGCATGGAAGGTCAAGCTAAAGCAAGGTATTAGTTTTCTTAGCATGATGAAACAGAGCTCTCACTCTCACTTGTTCACTCTTACAACTACATTGTGCATCAAAAGAAAATTAAATAGCTGTTCTTATTTAGTACTATAAGTTAGCTTCTGGTGCTTTCACTCACCTATTTTAGCTGTTAAATCATTACAATTATTCTTCCCTTTCTATAAGCTTTAAGGTCAATTTAAGGACACCTTGTAGATAACAAAGGCCTTATGATGTAAGCAGACACGACTGCCTACAGAAAACCTCACTGGATCAGTTTGCCAACGAGAGTATTACAAAATTATTTCTCTTGAAGGGTAAAAAGATGTTCATAATGCTGTAAAGAGCTTTCCTAGATCAATAATTAACTCTGAATACTCCTCAGACAAATCAGTGCCTCCACAGTACTAACAGCGAGAGAAGGTCAGGCTGGTGATGTTCTCGTAAGGCATGTCCAGAAAGAATGATTAACTAGAGTAAAATGTCCTTTGCTTCTTGCAGCCCTCTAGTATCTTGTAAAAGAATCAGTGTTAGACTAGAGATGCATTACAGCTGTTGATAGTTTAAATTAAAATTGCACAATAAGGCTTCAGTTTTGCTGGACAACTTCAACTCCAAACTGCCAGATAAACTTCTGCAAGGGTCACAGTCATGACATGGTTCAACAGTTATCGTATTTACAAGTAATTAAATGAAACTAAATCTGAAAAGCTGACTTCACCTTATGTTTGCTCATGGTCCTCTTGCTTACAACCAATGTACTGCTTTTTCAAATGTTCCATATATTTACATATTCCTGAATATATATTCAGTGGTTATAGATGGGAAATGAAACAAGCACATGTAACCAACCACTATTTAATCTACCTGTATTAACTGCAGGATAAGTATATGTAGTTTGTCCTGCAGTAGATAACTATAGTTTAGAGAAAATGCATTTTACACTTTATAAAGGCTTTTCTGCTCTACATGCATATAATTATTTCTAAATATCATAACACCTGCTGACTCTCAGGGCACAGAAACACCTTCTCAAATGCTTTCATTGAGCTAGAAATTTGACTGAATAAAACGTGCTATAACAAGTATCCTTTGTACACAAAACAGCAGGCTCTGAAATCTTTTAAAGAAGAAATGTACACAAGATTCAGAGAATCAATGAATGTTTACACAATCATTTTATGTAAATAATTCACACTGGGAGAATTCATAATGTTTGAAACAAGAGCTAAACACCGGATATTCTTATAAAGGAGCAAGCACAACACCTCTACACCCAGAATTTTTTACTGTTGAAAGGATTTTTTGTTGAAAAATCATGATCTCCATTTACAGATACTTTGCAGGTCTCTGCTTGTTTGCATTCAGGACAACACAGCTGCTCCTACACACCTCATGCAGGCAGTGCTCCCCACAGATCAAACTAAGCTTTTATTTAAATCATAGAATGGGAGCAGTTCCATCAACTTCAGCAGAGATAATCTTGGTTGAAATAAAAACAAAGGGAAAAACCACACATCTATTAGGACTTCAGGTACTGGCCATACATAAGCAATTCAGAACTAATAAAAATGTTTCCAAGGAGAAAAACAGATGATTTCTGTATTTTACTGGATGTTCAGCTTTAAAATATATACAACCTACCTTCACATCTCTATTAGCATTTTACAGCAATAACAACTCCATTTTTAAGAGGATCCAGCAAAAATGTATTTCCATCTGTTCCCTTAAAGGATAATCACTTTCCACTCAAATCATAAACTTCACTATCCTTTCCCTCTTCCAAAATACAAGTTCAGTAACAGGCTAATCTACCAGATTTGGTTTATATTTTTGGATAAAAGCACAAAACCATGTAATCCTTCCTGTGAAGAATGGTGGAATTACAATCTGCAATGAGACCTCAATCTCTAAAATAATTTATAATGTCTGCTCTTTTCATTTGCTTAGTGTTCTTTTCACTTGCTTAGGAATGTGTTCTTTTAACTGATGATATTTTAAAACACACAATGCAGCCTATTAGAATATTCTCTCATATGATGCAACAAGCTATTTGTAAGAATGAACAAACATGTGAAGATGCAAAGGAAAAAATAACCAAGAGGCAGGCCCATTTATTATTTGCAGCCGGGATGAAGACTGGTAACATATTCTAAGCAATTACTGCAGCAGATTTTTCTTGCTTTATGTATTAATGAAAACAAACGACTTATAAGGTCTCAGTGTTAACTAAAGTACTGAATTTGCATGCATGCCTCCCAAATGTACCACAAATGAGCTAAAGAATGACTTCTAATTGGCAACTGTATTGGCTTCATCAACCAACAGCTATATCCTGACCTCATTTCCCAAGTATTCCAGCAGTTGTTATTATTTTTGCTTACAAGTTAAAATGGTATTTCCTTTCTCAAATTATTTTAAAGCTGATCAGGCACCTTGCAAAAATATATATGTAAAAGTCCTAAATAACTGTCAATAAAAAAATCAGGTTAATGAGTTAACTCAGCCTTGAATAAGTACTGCAGTGGAGTGCCACATTATCTCAGCAAGCACTCCTGGAACAACCTGTCTTTCCTGGTGCTTAGGGAAGAGGAACAAAGATGAACCTCTGGCTCCCATAGCCTACCTCAAAATATACACCAGAACAGATAATTAAGTAGCAATCAGCATTTCTTAAGACATGTTTAATTGAAGGAAAGCATTTGGCCTCTGAGCTGACAGATACATAGACAAAACTCCCTTCAGTATTTGGATATCTTGTTTAATAAGGTAATCAAAGTCAGCAAGCCTCAAGAACTCCATCTGCAGTAGCTCATGGAAGCCAGCAATGCAGAATCTCCTGTCCTCAACAATGCCAAGAACTCTCCAAACCCAGAGGTAGTATTTGCTGTTGTGGGGACATCCCTCAGTTTTGTTCTCTTCTCTAGAGATTATTAGCTCCTGATAGTCAGCCAGTGTGGTATTAATGGCTTTACTGCTGGGTGCATATTCATCTACTTGCAGAAGCAATGACTTCTAGTTACCAGACTGGATATTATGCAACATTTTAATGCACATTTTTTCACTTTACACACAAAACTGCCTACTGAAGGTGAGGTACAGGTGCTTGGCTGCCTCCTGTGCCTGATTATTTTCACAGCAATGACATGGGAAGTGACTCTGCTCTTGGTGACACCACCACAGCCTAAAGGTGGTATTCTTTCTCATTTATGTTGTGAAAATTATATGTATGGATAACTGACAAGTCAGTGCTAAAAAAGAAAATGCTAAAAAACTGCTTTTGAATGTAGGTATAAAGTGCACAGGCTGAAAGCCAGAACTTTCAAACAGCTGAAAAAACAGAGTTGTAAAGTCTGAGTAAGGAAAACAGCACAAAAAGGGAAGCTGTGCAGCTGTGTAAGAAAGAACTGCATTTTCCACACATCTGCTGGAACTGACAGCCTCAAAAATACTGACTGTGTAACTCTCAGTAAAATCAACATCAGTTGGGTACCCAAAAGCCATTGTAGACCAGGGCCCAACCTCCTAGTCCTGTGGGAAACTGTATCCTCTGGAAATGGCATTTCTGTCCACGGCCACTGAACCTGAGTGACTTGGTGCCTCAAAGGAGGCAGTCTGGGCCTCTAGAACCAAACTGCTCTTGGTTTTGGAAGGGTGAGCATTGCCCCATGGTGCTCTCCTCTGACTGCATAATGCATCACCTTATTCTACCCAGATGCCAAAATGTGCAATCAAGGGTAAAAATGAGATTATCACACCTTCATAGACCATAGATCAACCATTAGGATCAACCACTATGAGAGATACAATGAAGGACTTTGTTACTACATTAATCCTGTAACAAAAATAAGCTATCTGCTAGTTCCACAATTTTGCCCTAGTTCATTGCCTAATTAACAATGAAATTCATGCTAAATATCGGACATGTTCTAGGTTCCTCACTAAGGCATCTCAGCTGCAGCTCTTGGTGGATGATTCAACATAGGAGAAACTACATGACACAGGAGTATCTTCACTAATTCTGTTAACATTCTAGAGAACAGAAGATTTTCAGCATTGTCTTCTGCCTCATCATGCATCAACTAATCCTGTTTTGGGAGATCTTTGAACTTTTCTTTATCTGGAAATGTTGTTTAAAGATAATTTTTCAGAATAAATTAGATCTGCTCTCTTCTGATGACAAAACAAATGGTTATTAAACAAGTCTGAGGACAACTGGAACTGGCAAATGTCTACCTTGGGATAATACAATAAACAAAATGATGTGTTGAAGGAATAGTCACAGAATCACAGAATCCTAGAGGTTGGAAGGGACCTGGAAAGATCATCTAGTCCAACCCCCCTGCCAGAGCAGGATCACCCAGAGCACATCACACAGGAATGTGTCCAGGCAGGTCTGAATGTCTCCAGAGAAGGAGACTCCATGACCTCTCTGGGCAGCCTGTCCCAGGGCTCTGTCACTCTCACAGGAAAGAAGTTGTTCCTGATATTCACATGGAACCTCTATGCTGCAATTTGCATCCATTGCCCCTTGTCCTATCACTGTTCATAACTGAAAAAACCTTGGCTCCATCATCCCAACACTCACCCTTTACATATTTGTAAACATTGATGAGGTCACCCCTCAGTATCCTCTTCTCCAAGCTAAAGAGACCCAGCTCCCTCAGCCTATGCCACAATATCACAACATACTGCATAACAGGTTTGGGAAAATGCTAGAATTAAAAACGATGTCTAGGTAGACAGGAATATGTGGTGGTTTTAGGTCCTGCTCCTAGAAGAAGCAATTTCCTGAAGCAAATATTTGGCAGTTTAAACCCTCCGCTTTAGAACACTGTTAAGTTGCCAAACCTGAAGACACAGACAACAAAAAGACCATTGAAACGACTGCTCTGTCGTATTCGTGAGGACTCCGCATATTGCAAAAAAAAAAGGGCAATTAAACTGTTCAGCGCCCCGTGGCCCGCAGGCACCTGAGCAGACAGAAAAGCATGAACTGATTGCCCAGGTCACTGCAGGTTGGTCCAACCTGGGGCTGCCCCGCCGGGCCGCCAGGGGGCGCCCTCTCGGCGGACCCAGCAAGCGCGCCCCCTGGCGGCCGCGGGGAAGGCGCCCCCTGGCGGCCCCGCCCGGCAGCGCGGAGCAGAAACTTGGGGGCCAAGAGCGCGTGGGGTCCCGCGGGGCCCCGTCCCCTTCCGCGCCTTAAACCTGGGAGAACTCTGCATGTGCCACCAGGCACCTACGGAGGAGCACTACTTATAGGCACCGGTAACTCTGTTCCGTGTGGGTATTCCTATTGGGCTTCAAAGAGCAGACAGGATGTTTGCAGATAAAGGCACAGCGTTCCTGGCCAAGGGTTCAGGACACAGAGAGTAGTTTGAGCTGCAATCACTTTATAAAATGACCAAAAAAAAAGTCTGCCTAATCCATTCTTGCCTACCTACCCTACCTGTGCTGGAGTTTCAGGCCATCCTCATCTACAAGGGTATTTTAAGCAAAGGTGAAGATATATTTAGAATCTGGGTTTTGGACAAACGCTTTATCAGGTGGAGGATTTCAGCACAAAGTGTTCCCTTGCAAACATGCGTAAGAGTCTCCTGAAAAGTCTGCTTGGAAAACCTTTATAACCCACACTTTGACGACGCAATGCTTTCAATACTCTTAAGTTACCTTCGTTCCTGTAGGATTCCCTTATTTTCCAATAAAAACATTCCTTTCTAACCAATCATCTCCGACTAGGTTCATTGCACGGAGAAAAAAAAAACATTCAGTAAAACAAATACAACCTCAACTCGCCTTGAAAGTGAAAACCCTTGTTAAGTAACAGCCTGAGCAGCAGCAGATCTTACCTCTTCAACTGTCAGAGGCATGCAGATCCGGTACTCCTTCATGAGCATATTCCCGCTGCCTCTGTGCAGACCAGCAAACTGGGAGAAAAGTGGTAATTTCGGCACGATGCTCCCGACGGAAACCAATCAGGGGGAAAAACAACCCAGGCTCTTGCCCTGTACTCGCTTGACAATGTGTTCACCAGGGAGTAATGCGACCATCCAGGAAGGCTGACCCAGCAAGAAGCAAAACCAACACAACTGCTCCTTTCTCGCAGTTCTTCTTCCTTCAGCCTGCGATCATGGGAATTTCACAGACAGCTCGGAACGCGCTCCCCAGCCTCCCAGCCCCGCCGCTGT
>NW_009954140.1:3934668-3937285 GCF_000747805.2 Chaetura pelagica
CACAGGGCCCGGCCGGCAGCCCGCGGGGCTCCCGCGTTGGCAGAGCCCCGGCAGAAACCGCAGCTTTAATTCATTCAACCGCCGAGACTCGTTGGTTTGCGGGGTGTGTGTGTGTGTGTGTGTGTGGGGGGAAGTTTGTTGCCCGAGGTGTGAGGAAGCACCTTGCAAAAGGCTGAGCAGGCGCGGGAAGGGGAGCGAGCCCCGCGCAGCGCAGCGCGGTCCCCGCAGCCAGCGCAGGATGTGGAGGCCTCACCCATTTCCCTTCTGGTCAGCCCTTCGCTATCAGCCAGCGGATTCTGCAGCACAAACACCACTCCTTTTTTTTTTTTTTTTTTCCTTCCTTTTTTTTTTTTTTTCCATTCTTGTTGTTTTATCAGCTATTTACTTTCAAATGCCACACAGAAAGTTCAGTGAAAAAAAAAACCCAACACAAAGTGCCTCCCTCCGAGTCGATCAACAAAGGCAGCACCGTTTTGGGAGGGCTGGTATTTCGCTCCTTACTAGGCAATTTGTTAATTTAAATCGCTTTTTAATAGGCTTGGGTTGTGTGTTGTTTCAGAGGAATTTGCCCGTTATGAAGTTACAACTTGGTATGCACAGGAACCCAAATCTGAAGCTGGCTGAGAAACCACAAGTGTTACACAACCTCAGGTAAACCATAAAATGTTCACACGGCTGCTTCTCCTGCCTTCCAAGTGGCTGTAAAGACATTCATGGCAGAGCTGCACTGTGGCAGGAATAGGAAAACACAAGACAGTGTCCAGACAACGGCAAAATACACATCTGCATTTAAGTATGAATTACTTGCAAACCCAAAAGTGATTAAATACCACATTCGGGACAGTTAAAGGTGAATTCAGGTCCACAAAAAAAATGTGTGTTTCATAACAAGAAGGAGCAAAACCCCGCAGATTTGGTTCTGAATGTACATTTCAAAGCTATGTATATCATTCCTATCCCAGAGAGGACACAGTGCCATCTCCTGGAGCTAACAACATCACTTTTCCATTCCACTGCAATAATGGCACAATATTTCACTCCTGCTGCCTTTCCAGTGAAGTGCAAACACCCACAGAAAGACAGAAAATCTGGGAGCTGTTTCTCATCTGGGCTTTCAGCTGAGGAATGAACAATGTAGGTAATGAGACTTCCATCTTAAATCTGACAACAGCCACTTATAAACAACTGAGCTACAGATGTAATTCATAATGCTGGTAGTGTATGTTCCTGAAACTTCTATACAAAATAGGCAAAACAAGGTGATATCTGTGATATTACCTACAGGTGAGAGACACCCAAATTCACTTCTAAAACATCTGCTTCAAGTGATTTGCTAATTAGCATCTGACTTTTAACTTCCCTGAAAGCCATCACTCCCAAACGATTAACTGTAAATTTATTATGAGCTAAAAGAATGAGATTTTCACCATTCAGAATAAAGAGTCAAACTCTGTAAAAATTTGAAAATGGTCAGAGTTAGGAAAGAGCAACTCACACACTCTGCTACATGTGTGTGTTTTCAGCACTTAGGTCAATTAATAACTAAACGTGATTAAGGATAATGAATAAATTATCTTACTGGACTTTTAAAATCAAGTTTTAAATCAAGTTTGTGTTCAAACAGAAAGTTACTCAAAGTCTATGGTCTGTGCTAATTGGAAAGCATCTATCAGACACAATTGCAAAATGCAGTATTACAGCTTTGAGTTCACTTAATTGGATTACTCTGAATTTACACCAGTGTAGCAGTTGTAGTAACCCAGTCTTAATTCTGTAAGCAAGATTTAAAACAGCTATCTCAAGTACTCCTTTGCCACACTAAGGTGTTGTCACACATGCACTACCATTCTGAAGTAACAGCACAAAATGTAATTTGGTATTCCTTTTTTTTTTTTTTTCCTGGGATTCTAAAATAACATCCAAAGACACAGGGCATTCACTGGTCGTTATTCCTCAGTTGCTTGCAAACCTGAGTGAGTTTCTCTCAATTTCTCCAGGGAATGACACCTCAGTAGGGTATGAAACTGTTGCACGGGAGGTGACCTCTGTCTGCAGCCACAGCTGTTGCACCAACATCTCACCAAACATGGATGGTGCAGGATTCCCCTGAGCTCTTAAAACCAGCGTCTCCTACCTTCTCAACAGCAGTAATGGAGGGTGTTTGAGTGGCTCAGCGCTGGGACGTGACGCTCGGACAGCACCACAGGGCAATCACCAGCTGCCGCGCCGAGCCCTCCCCGGAGGCCACAGGGGTTTGGCTGCCGCGTTATCCCGGCACCGGCCTCTCACCGCGTGGGGAAACGGCACAAACCCACCGTCCTACCGGTGTCCTACCCCTGTGGCCCTAACAAGGGCTCAAGCTCTTCACGCACGAGCTACGAGCAACGCTGTGGGAACTGTGCCGTGTGGGAACTGTGCCCTGTGGGAACTGTGCCCTGTGGGAACTGTGCCACAGCCAAGCGGAGCGCAGTGCCCAGGCTCCATTGGGAAGTCACTGTCCCGCAGCAGGTGCCGGGATGTCCCCGCAGCCCGAGTGTCCCCTCAGCCCCGGGATGTCCCCTCAGCTCAGGACACGACCTCTCAGCCCCAGGTGTCCCCTCAGCCCCAGGATGTCCCC
>NW_009954140.1:3938417-3953671 GCF_000747805.2 Chaetura pelagica
CACCCCTCGGGTGACAGGCGTCCCAGCGGGTGACAAGAAGGGGCTGCACGACGCGCCGCCCGTGCTGCCCCGCCACCGGGCCGGTTCCTTGGCTGGGGAAGAGAAGGGAGTAGGGGCTGCTCTGCAGGCTCATGGGCAGAGTGTGCGAGGGTGGGCAGGGGGGAGAGGAGAGGAGATGTTGGGGAGCAGCTCCCGGGTGAGGGGATGACAAGGCCCGATTCCACCAGAAGGGACCTGCCACTTTCTGCAGGCAGCGCGGCTGGGCAGACACGCAAGTGCTTGTTCATCCCAGGACAGTTGTGGCCAAAGCTGCATTCCGGGTATTGAACCTTTGTCAGGTTAGACAAGCAGCGCTTTGCATCCTTCCGGCTGGGTTATGTACGTGCCTCTAAAGACTGGAAGGGAGGGCCAGAGCCATGGCAGACTGGTAGAGTGGATGCCTGGCATCTGCTGAGCAAACATGTAGGTGCACCCAGCTATAGACACCCACAGAATGTCCTGCTGGTGGGTTTGTAGAGGTAATAATGCACGTGGTTTATCTTGAGGGCTCTTCTATGGACTTGTTCAGTAGCACAGATATTCCTACACATCTCAGACTTCAGGTTATGCAGGTTAGATTTGTTGTTATGTTCAGTCCCAGGAGACACCTGATTGCTTACATCCTGGAAATGCTCTCCTGGATCTGATACACATGTTGGACTCTGTAGCATATTGTAGAATTATAGAAACAGTAGCCTTTGGATAAGTAGATTGCAGCTCACACTGTGTTAAGACTGTATTGCATGGAGAGCAGGCACAGGGGTTTTATCCCACAGGCACAGCTCTATGTAGGTACAGACACCATGTTTCACTGCTGCATAACACCTACATTTTGCAGCAGTAAGAGCATGTCCTTGACAAACCACTGTATATAGTTTAAAATACTTCAGTAGGGTAGGTGTGTTTTAGAAACAAATTTCCTCTTCTCTTTCTTGTTACTAGTTTTCAACTTTTTTTTTTTTTTTTTTTCAACAGGCTGTTACAGATTCTTCTATATTCATTTCTTTTTTTTCCCGGGATACTTGCTAGGAATTACAGTTTAGGACTAAAAGTAGCTTGTACTGTCTTTTAATTCTGCTTAATCAAGATCAAAACCCAAAAATCAGGACTATCATAATTCCATGAAAAACATGGAGTATATACTTTCTATGGTACATGGTAATTAAGATGTGATTAATGTGGATGAAAGTAACAGTAAAACCATTTTTTGCAAAGGTATCTAATTGCAGATCTGTTCTCATGTAAAACTTTTGGTGAGGAAATAAACCAGCCTTCCATCTAGCTGAGTGTATGTCAGCTAGCCAAACCTGTCTGAAACTTGCTGGGTTTCTCACATGGGACAGACAACTTTCAGCATGTGCTGGGCAGGAAAGGAGCTGGTACCTTCCCAGTTTAATCTGTGTGTACAACCATATATTTAAAGTTAGTGCAATCTGTGTTTGCTTTTTTTTTTAAGAAATTGAATATTTAAAAAGGAGTGTACAGACTAGTCTGTGGTTTTTACTTGCATGAGAATTAGAGCTTCTCTCAGTTAAAACTCGTCTATGTTCTTCATTCATGCTGATAATTCTTTGCCTGTCACCTTAGGAAGGAAGATTGCAAGAAGTAATTGAAAATCTTCTCTCCTTGGAAAAACAAACACGGACGGTAAGTAGGGTGTGGTGGGCAAGGTTACTGCTTGGTGGCCCCAAACACCTCCTCATTCCACTGCATGAAAGTCCTGAAGTGTCCTCTTTTGTTGTTCTTTTCTTTAAAAAGAAAATCAGTGAGGCTAAATGGAAGCTTTTCTTTTCCCCTTGGTGTAGCAGAAGTGCAGGGGACAGAGGTGTGCAGGTAGTTAACCCATCACTGACATGTTGTTCATTTGTTCCAGGCATCTGACATGGTCTCCACATCCCGGATATTAGTTGCTATAGTGAAAATGTGTTATGAAGCTAAAGACTGGGATGCTCTTAACGAAAATATTATTCTTCTATCAAAGAGAAGAAGTCAGTTAAAACAGGTGAGTTTAATACTTGGAGATAAAAAATACTTATATTTGGTGCTGTGTTATGTATCTGATTCCCCCTTGTGTGTAGGGACTTCCCTGATATTGTAGCATGTGCCTGAATGTATTGTAATTAGCTTTGGGAGACACAGGAAAAATAATGAGAGTGGTGTCTGGAGTGAGTCTGTCTTCAGCTTGGGCCTGAGCTCTGGGTGGGGCCTGGGGATGTGGCTTCATGCTGGACTTGCTAGAGTAGGGTTAATGGTTGGACTTGATGATCTTGAAGGTCTTTTCCAACCTAAGTGATTCTGTGATTCTGGTCCAGTTTGCCATTCTTGGCAACACAGCTGTGACTTTTGGCTATTTTGCTTACCAGTGCTTTTAGACAGCAGTTCGTCTTCACACTCATCTGTAGTCTGTGTTGGAGACACCTTCTGCATTTTTCATGGTCATGAGGTGTCCATTAAACAGAGTTACTGCAATTTCTTGTGATCAGACACTATGCTTCTGAAACTGTCATGCTGTGGAATGCAGTTCTGTCTGAGAAATCATCTACTGGGGTATCTGAAAGCACTTGAATTGCAGAAGGAACAGAGATTATTGCACTGTTTGTTTAGACTGACTTAATTAGAAGTTGGAAATAGCTAATTTTACTGGTATTGATTTAGGAAGAAAAAATTACCTATTCATGTGCAGAAGCATTAGGAGTTTTTATAAAAGTAGAGTGGCTGAAGACTTGGGAGTATCTCAGCTGAATTTTCTTGAGGAAGAAGTTTCTAGAAGTTAAATTCTGGTTTTGTTTGCGGGTTTTAGCTTTTGGGGTTTTTTTTAGGGCTAGATATTTTAATAATAATTGTAACAGCTTTGTCAGTGGTGTTACCAGAAGAGCAATACCAACACCTGTGCCTCCCTCTGCAGTAGTGCCTGTTTGGGAATATGCAGAGATGGAAAAGCATCAGTCAGGAATAATTGCCCCTCTTCCTTCCCTTGCTGAAAAATCTACAGGTACCCAAAGTGATTAACTATGTCCTGCCTGCTTCTGTTGAGATGAGCCTCTTTGGTTTGATATGAAACAATTTAATACTTATCTCTGAGTGTTACAGTATGAATGAGTTTGAGAAATCTAAAAACACTGTATGTTTTTTTTCTCTGTTCTTGCACCAGGCAGTTGCCAAAATGGTCCAGCAGTGCTGCACTTATGTTGAGGAGATCACAGACTTACCGGTCAAACTGCGCCTGATCGACACGTTGCGTATGGTTACAGAAGGCAAAGTAAGATTTGTTTTAAGACTGAATGTCTAAAAGGTAGAATAAAAATGTTCACCTTCTTTAAAAGCCTAGCTTCTTAACATTGCTTTTCCATCATGTTCAAATAAGAACAAAAGTGATTTTTAAATTAACCTGAGAAGCCAAGTGTATTTCTTTTCAAACCGTATTTATCGGATTTCATGTTGAAATATTTTGCTGAAACACTGGTTATGTGGATGTTTTATTAATATAATTAGTAATACATTTCAGATACAGAATATATTACATTGTATTACAGAATACATTACATTATTTTTCACTTTTAAAAATGTTATGTATTTGAATTTGTTGGAGAAATGGTCAGGTTTAGTTTAATTTCTGCTGCACTTAGCAAGGTGTTACTTACCATTACAATAACCAGAAGGTGATACCAAAGCATTATAGCAAGGTAATTGTTAATGATACCAAAGCATTATAGCAAGGTAATTGTTTACATAATATTCCTTTTGCTTTAAGAAACAAACAGTCCTGGATCAAGGCAAATTTGTATTTATGTTACAGCTTTTGCCTGTTCAAAGGTAGACTAAATTGTTAGTAATCAAGTGTTGTTGATTTATGCTGGTTAGGAGTGAGCAAAATGAAGCAAAAGGTAGTACTTAGCACCCATTAACCCTTTAAGTCTTAACTTGTTTCTGTTTCAGTATATTTTAGCAGATGAAATATCATTCATTCACAGTGCATACCCTTTTATGTTTACTTTTAAAGAAGAATAGGCACATTTAGGCATTATTTTGTAGATTAATTTGGTCCAAATACTTCTGGCGTGTCAATTATCCATCACATTTTATCTGTGTATGTTGTGGATAGTATCAGTATAGTGTATAGATACACAAAGAATTAATTGGTTGTATGAAAACATCGTATGTCTTAGTAGGGTTGTGGTCTTAGAATTTGCACTTTCTTCAGAAAATTCCAGTGTTTAACTTACTTCTGATTTCAGATCTATGTGGAAATTGAACGTGCTCGCTTGACAAAGACACTGGCAACAATAAAAGAACAGAATGGGGAAGTGAAAGAGGCTGCCTCCATTCTGCAGGAATTGCAGGTAACTCACCATGGAACTTAAAACTGTGTCAGCAATAAAAATAAATTGTGGCTGCTCTTAGGTTATTGTTTAGGAACTTCATCAGGTGTGTCTGCAGAAATGGGTGGAATGAGATTAATTGTGATTGGTGAAAGTGTAATTCAGTTTTAAATGCTTTTGTGAGTGTCATGGTTAGGTTACATAGAGTATTTCCCATTTGGAAAACAGATTCCAGTTCTCTGAGCAGTGCATTTAGTTTAGTGGTAGTGGATTCATCTGGTGTAAGTGGGGGCTAGCATTTAAAATTGAAAAAACTTTTCTCCATTTTCATTTGCTCTGTTTTTTAGCTGTTTTTTTTCTGTTGTTTTGTGTCCTCCCTGACAATCTCCCACTTCTTGCACAGTTAAAACTTCACTTGATTTGATTTTGACAGTGTTAAACAGTTACACTTGCATTTTAGGTGGAAACCTATGGTTCAATGGAAAAGAAAGAACGTGTAGAATTTATCTTGGAGCAGATGAGGCTCTGTCTGGCTGTAAAGGACTACATTCGGACTCAAATTATCAGCAAAAAAATTAATACAAAATTTTTTCAAGAAGAAAATACAGAAGTAAGTAAGGATTTCTCTTCCCCCCCACACCCGTACCAATTTAAATATAATGTTCCTCTCTTCAGGTCCAAGTATGTTTGAATCCCTCTGTTTTCTGTTATCTGGTTGGATTTAATATACATGATTCATGGAGCTGTATTAATTTTACTGTTTGATACTTTCAGAAACTAAAGTTGAAATACTACAACTTAATGATTCAGCTGGATCAGCATGAAGGCTCCTACCTCTCCATCTGTAAGCACTACAGAGCCATTTATGACACTCCATGTATCCAGGCTGAAAGTGAAAAGTGGCAGCAGGTAAAAAAACACTAGATGCAAAAAATCTGTATTTTCATGTAGCAAATACCCATTTCATTACCAGATCAATTTACAGCAGGTTAAGTAGCTCATCATCTCTTGGTCTTATGTTTTTTGAATGGCTATATTAACAAATGACTTAGTTGAAAACAAATATAGTAAAGTTGATTTCAAATCATTATTTGCAACTAACATCTTCATGATACTGTTTTTGAATGTCTGGTTTTTACTAGTGCAGAAATTACAAACAGCTGTGCAAGTGGGGTCTAAATGATACTGTTGTGTGTGCAGTACAAATGTTACATGCTTGAAAAGATTTTTTATACATACATTTTTAAAATACTAGAATTTTAGTTAACCTGAATCAATTTAAATTTATCCCTGTGAAAGGGTTCATTTCTGCAAGATGACATCAATTTCACCATAACATCTTAATACCCTGAGCTCAAGCCTTTTACATGTTCATTGCTAAGATCTGTGAGCAGTGTTTTTAACCCCTCTGGTTAATGATGGGGAAAAACCACACTCTTTCCTCTTGAACAGGCGCTGAAGAGCGTTGTTCTTTATGTTATCCTTTCACCTTATGACAATGAACAGTCTGATTTGGTGCACAGAATTAGTAGTGACAAAAAGCTAGAAGAAATCCCCAAGTACAAGTAAGTGTTCTTTCTATGAAACAATTCTTAGATTTAAAAAGTGTCTTTCAAATTAGCTGTGCAAAGGAAATCTGTTTCTGCTGAGTCTGCCTCAGGCATGTCAGAATTTAATGCTGCATGAAAAATACTGCAAAATGTTCATGATTGTGCAAGTTCTACTTTAAATTGAATATCTGTTTATAAGAGAAAGATCCTTCTTAGAAACACAAACCTGAGCTGCCCTTGATAGCATGAAGTATTACAGAATATATTAATGAAGAGCAATGAATTTGAATGGTAATAAAATAAAATGTTTACAAATTATTTATTTGATCTGTTTTAAATATGAAATGAGCCTTATTAATACAGGATTGTAAATCAACTTTACTAAACCACTTAGAGACCTCCTAAAACTATTTACCACCATGGAACTGATGCGATGGACTGCCCTAGTTGAAGAATATGGGAAAGAGCAGGATCCCCTGACAGACCTGCAACAGATGTTTTTGGCTGCACAGAGGAGGGTGAAAAGAGGTGGAAAGATTTAAAGAACAGAGTTGTGGAACATGTAAGTGTGGCTGCTTTAAGCATTAATTTAAGCATTCAGCGCCTCTAAAAATGCTTTTTGCTTTCCATATTTTAGTACCAAACAGAAACAAACAAAAAAGCATGTAGGAAAGCAGCACATAAGTTGTCTTTTCCTTTGTGTTGTATTTTCAACATTTTATTTGCTTGTATATCCTTCCTATAAATGAGTATTTGGCACAGTTGCCAGTAAAAAAAGCATATTGCACTCAAATGGTGAGATTTAGCATTCACATTTCAATAGAACAGAAACTTGAAAGTCTTACTTTCTATTAAATTAATAATTGGTTGATTTCATTACTTAATAAATTATTATGTAGAGACTTTTATAACTTTTACAAGCAAAAGAACTGTTAGTTCACAACTCACTCGTGTACCTTACGCTGGATTGCCCTTAGAGCACTACAGCTCCTCATCTGCTTTTAACACTGACTTTTATATTTTTGCAGCCTGCTTCAATTATATTTTGCACATAACCCTCTACTCTGAACACTTTCATTCCAGAATATTAGAATAATGGCTAAATATTATACCAGAATTACAATGAAGAGAATGGCACAACTCCTGGATCTGTCTGTTGATGTAAGTGTTGCTTTGCTTGTCCTTCTTTCCTAAAGGGTGTGGGAGTACACGTGTGCATGTGTGTGTGGCAAAAATGTTAAGTATTCAGCAGAGTACTGTTCTCTTTGAATTTGAGTTCTCTTTTTAGCTTAAAAATCTCTGCAAGTGATGCCATAGACCATCCTTGCATTCTTTTACAGACAATGCAAAAAGACAGTGTCCTGGTTTGAACATTATGGAAATGTACTGCTTGATACAGAATTCTCAGGGTTTTTCACTAGTGCATTGATGAATGTTCGTATTGTATCTCTAGATACCTGTCTTCCTGTTATCCTTGCATCTCTCTTGGCTTCATCCATAGTCTAATTCCTGATTGTGTTACTTGTGCTTTTCAGCTCTTACAGGAAAAAGAAAGTGCTATAGTGATAGGGAGCATCAATGGAACTTTATTTCATTGGGTTCTTTTTATGAGAAACAGTGTTTCTGAAAGTCTGTTGGGAATAATAATATTAACCCAAATATTTGTCATTTCACTAGTCAATATGAAGACCTTGAGTGTACTTTCATGCCTTTATGTGAGTTTGAAAACTGGTTTTTAATCCAGGGAAAAGCTGCTCTTAAAAATTAATTTATATTCAAGTTTTCATTTAAATGCTGAAGCTTGTCTTAGGTTTCAGTGTTAAAAAGTTCTTGTCAATGGGTGATTAAAACTGAGATACAGGGTTTCTCACCTTTAAATGTCCCTGTTGGTTGCACTTCAGGAGCCTGGGGTGAAGTGATCTTCCTGTCACCCCCCTTTGTGTTTTCAGGAGCTTTCTAAAGAGATTCATACATCAAGGCCTAGTGGTGTTTCGAGTGCAAATGAAAAGCTTTACCCTACTGTCTTTTAACTAATCTGCTCTTTACCACAAACTCAGAATAAACATTGTCAAGTGCTCAGTAATTCACAGGGATTTTCCTTGCTTGTCAGAGGCTTGTTCTGGTATCTGTGTAGCCAAGTACTCCAGAGTGTAAAAGTCTGTTGGTGTAGTATATGAAATTCTTAACTTCCATGAAACATCATCAGATAAAGGTCAAATGAAAAAAAAAGTTTCTAATAGATTGTACTACTACCTTGCAGAGTGAACATGTGTGTTATTAAAGGATAGTGTTTTCTTCAGTACAGTATTGCTACATCTGTATTTCCATTAACTAAATAAAACTTTGTTCCTTGTGCTTTAATGCTGTTTGGGAGGAATTCTGATGTTTTGTAGCTACAAATGCAATTTTCTTGACTTGAAATTTTCTTGAAAATGTTATTTTATTGACTTAGTGCTGTTTGTCTTTGCAGGAATCGGAGGAGTTCCTGTCTAACCTAGTAGTTAATAAGACCATCTTTGCTAAAGTAGACAGGCTGGCAGGAATTATCAATTTTCAGAGGCCTAAGGACCCAAACAATATACTCAATGACTGGTCTCACAAGCTCAACTCACTAATGGCCCTAGTTAACAAAACCACACATCTCATTGCCAAAGAGGAGATGATACATAACTTGCAGTAAGGTGCCTCAATAATCTCAGTGCTTTTAAAGAAGGCATTAAATCTTCATTATAAAGACTATTATTACAGTGTGGATATCGTTTCTTTTGTCCCTGTCAAGCCTTCCTGGTCTAAAATTTAGAACATAATACTGAAATTCCTGTTGACAATTAAGTTCCCTTGATTATTCATTCACTTGTTAAATGTTTTTGCTACAATTGGTGAAAAAATATAATAAAACTGTATTGCCTGGATAATAGTGGTCTTGTGATTTCTTTTTTCCCATGTATATCTTTATCTGTCTAACATAATTCTGTGGTTATTTCATTATAGGACTTTTTGAGGCTGTGATTGAGAGGATATACTGTAAATAATAAAATCCTAGGGTTTCACAGTAGCATGCATGGAGGTAACTTATCATGATAATACTGTTTGGCCAGAATTCTGGATGTTGATGCTTAAGAATAATGCTATTTCTTGTCATTTGGCACTACAGATAGACTTTATTAATTGCTTCTGAATTGACTGAGAAGTAGTTACAGTTTGTATTGGCTACAATAGCAGTTATGCATTTAGCAAAGATAGTACTTCAAAGCTGCTGCTTCCCATAACTGAATGTGTTCTATTCAGACAAGATAATGTCCTATTATTGGCTTTAATGTACTTGTAATGGAGGGAAGCTGTGGACTTTTCCCCATGTCTCTCTCCTCTTTTTTTAAGAAAGTAAATTAGTAGCACAAACAGTATAGTAAGAATCAATGAAACTTGTATTAAATTTAATGCTATAACTAACTATTCTGTCCATAATTAAGAAGGTAGAGACTGCAATTGTAAATGATGTATTGAGTTGTATGTAAATCCTGTATCTTTAAAACCACACCGAACTTCATTCAAAGTAACACTTTTAGCACAGGTAATTATCATATGAATACACAGTAAGTCAGGAAACTTTAGACTGTGATTTTGAGTGAGGGGAGTCTGTTAAGGGACAGGGAAAGATGAAAGCTTCGAAGCAGTGATTTGCATTTGAAATGTAAATTTAGGACATAGCTTAAGGGAAAGTTGCGAATGTGATTTAGGAGGCATTATCAAGCCATACTAATCTAGCTCACTGCATTTAAGTAACAGAAGAACAAAGGAAATATCAGTGAAGGAAGGGAGAGAGAGGAGCAAACTGTTCAGAATGCATAGAATGCTTCCCTTCTAACTTCCTAAATTTCATTATAATCCATTTACATGAATTGTGCAAAATCTTGGCACAGCCGTATCTGAGAATAGGCTGTGCTGGTGTTTGCAAAGCCAGCCTTAGCAGCATAAGCAAAATTGGCTGCTGCTAGGATGATGAACTAAGTAACTTCTGGTTTGACCTTGTTAGCAGCAAAATTCAAACTTCTGGAAACTGAAGCAAGAGGTACCGGAAAGGGGAGCAATGGGACATCAGGGGACCTGGGAACTTGCCTTTCCCTCTTCTTATCATAAACCTTTTCCTTCTGTTTGCACATCTGATCTGGCATCTACAACCCCAAGCACCTAAGCTTATGGACTCTGTGACTTAGACCAGATGAGAGATACAGGACCTGCTTCCCCAGGCAACCCTCATTTCCTTTTTATCCTGCAGTGGAATGGGTCAGCAGTTCCCTGGCTGTACTTCCTGGGGTTCTTGTGGATCCTTCTCCCCCTCTCTGGCCTAGCTATACCCTCTGCTGCCTTTTTATTCATTTAGAGCATGAATTTGTTGTAGAGAGGAGGTGGTTTCTCTCCCCTTGCAACTACCTTTTGCTGTCAGCACTGGACAGAACATGGAAGCATTCTTGCCCTTCAGTAGTCCAGGTATCTCCTTAAAACTCAATTCAGAAGGATTGTGAAGGTTCATTGCAGACCCACCAAAGATCTGCAGTGGTTGAGGTTTTTTTGTCTTTTGGTCCAAAATTGATTGTTGTCCTGGCTGAGTTCACTTACACCTCCATCCTCTTGGTTTGACAACATCCTGCCCAAGGCAAATCCCCTGCTAACTCTGTCCTCAGGGGGAGGGAGCAGCTGGGGTGCACCTAGTACTTGGTGCCTGCAGCAAGAACCCCTCAGCATTTGCCTCCCCACACATCAGAAAGTCAAAAGAGGAGTTTTGAAACAGAATTGTAGAATTATTAAGGTGTACGGTATAAGCCCAAGTGAGTGGAAAGGAATCCATTTAGCCTGGAGATTTTTTCTGGTGTTTTGTTTTCTTGGCAGACTACTAGTAATGAAAATGAGTCTATATTGAGTCTCTGGAAAGGTTGCAACATCCAGGTTGCTGGGAAAAAAGACAAGCTGTAAACTTTTGGTGCTAGTTCACGTCAAGAATACAGATCTATGTCAGGTAGAACTCCTCCATGAACAATTGGAAGGTCAACATGAAGGCATGCCAGCTTCTTAAAAAGATGCACTGAGATTGAAGATCTTTGATCTTGACAATGTGGGATGAAACCTTTTGTGTTAATCTGAACTTCGTAGTTCCTATCTGCTCAATGTACCCTCAATATCTGCTTATTGCCATTTCTCAACTCTCTTGATTTTGTGAATCAAAGGAAAAATGAGTAAGAATGAGTTTGAATATTACTTGCTCTAGAAATTGTATGTGTTTGAAGAGTCCACATTGAGGAAATGTTATCCTTGGATAGTTATGAAGTAAGATAAAAGTTGAGATCATCTGTTCATTAGAGGACTGGAAGAATTCCAGGGGAATTTTCATGCTGGAAAATAAAATTTGCTATTCTTCTGCCTAATCAGACATTAATGGCTGCCTAGAAACAGTCTGCTTTATTGTTTAGCAAGTCTAAGAATTATGTTGCTATCTAACCTCAGGTTTACCACCAACTTGTTTGTGGCAGAGGGTAAACCACTTCTGTTAGTTTCTCATGATTGCTGCTTCTGAGGGAGTTCAAGGATTTATAAAGGTCCAGTGTGCTAAGACAATAAAGACATTGCTTCTATTACTGCAATCATTCTGGAACCTCTGTTGGGAAAGGTCTCCTGTTGTTAAGTTTCTCAGAGGTGAAAACTGCTCAGTATACCTGCTGGGATGTTAGGCTGTGGGGCCAGGGAGGCAATTTGGCACTGAATGTATTGCATTATGTACTTATTATTTTTATATGCTAATTGTAATGCTTTTTCCTGTATTCTGAAGTTAGACATAATGAGTGGAGCTGACTGAAAATCAAGTTTTCTGTATTGTAATTCAAGAAATGCCAAATTCCAGAAACAGGAGTGAACTTTATCATAGAATAGAAATGGAGTTTCTGAATTTCCTGTGAAAGCAAAAGTCTGAGGAGAAAGGAAAAAAAGCAGCTGTGTAAGTTTGAAATAATTATAATAGTTTTGTTTTGAAAATGTAGGAACCAAGCTATAGCTGTGGTTCCAAGTTTGCAGCTCATAGGTGAGCCAAGACTCCAGGGCTTTTTGGCTACCAGCTCTCCATTAGCCCTGAGGCAAGTGAAGGTTTCTTGAGTTCTCAACTCTTCCAGAATCTGTGCCACACCTACCAGAGCTCTGCTCAGATCTCTGCTTCATGGCAGGGAGCCTAGCAGCCCTGAGTGGCCCCAGGTTTTCAAACTCCTGTTTTTTGGCAAGGAGCCTAGATTCTCCAAGGACCTGGGCATGGCTCCTAGCTTCACAGAATAGGGAGAAGCCCTGTGAACAGTCAGGATTTACTGAATCCTGACTCAAAGGCCTGTATTAGTGCCTTCCTTCCAGTTACAGCTCCTGGGATGTTGGGTTTTCTAAATTGCAATTTTCAGATAAGAGATTTTGAAATCTTAAAAAAAAAATGCAAAAGTAGAATTGAATTGCTGCATTTTTGGAGGTGTTTTGGTTTTTTTTGTTTCAATCTTAGCATTATTATGAGTCCCTAGAAATATCACTGTTGGGCATTTAAGGATATGAGTCCTGTCAAGTCTCATGATGCTGAGCAGAGATTCATTGTTTTTATTCCTATCTCATGCCTCCCCATTGTGCCTTTGGCATTTTTTAACATTTGCAACATATACTGTTGCTTTTCATCTGCTCACAGACTCCATGTGACCACCAGTTCCTGGTCTCCTTGGGCAGAAGTGTGCTGCAACCAGTGCAAAAACCCACATTCCTCAGCAGAAGCCCAGTACTGTCAGCTTTCCTCTTGCCATGAGATCCCATTTGTGAGCTTAGCACATGGGGATTCCAGGAACTTTGGAAGTCTGGACAATTCTGGAAATGCAGGCCAGCATTCAGCATGTAACACATGGTTCTGTGCCCATTCCATGGTGAGGACCTGGCTTGTCAACTTAGCCTGTACAGTGAATAATGTGATTGATGTGTACCTGTGAATGATGTGTTTGATTGTAGAGGTCAGAAGCCAAAATTGCAGCTTCCACTGAGGTAATACACATCAAGGAGAAAGAGACATACCCCATGGGGTCCCTCCCCTAGTAGCAGCTAATATGAGCTTATTTCCTTAAATTATCCCTTAGTACTGTATTGAAAAATTTTACTGCCAGTAAAAGCCACAAGAAGTCTCTTTCTTCCCATGTAGTGTGTAACTGGTTGCTGGTGGCACACTCTGCCTCCTGTTGCTGTTAGAAGTGGCTCTGAAATGAGAGTTTAGTTGTATGAAGGTCCTTTGGCTTTAAGATCTCAACCCTTAGGCCAACTGCTCTATGAATTGCACTTTGAGCAGAATTTCTAAGGTTAATGAGTGCTTGCAGTCCAAATCTGGTTTGGGCTAACAGTCCTCTTTTTTCTGTCTGGTTAAAAAGACCATGAAAGAGCTTGGAGAGGGAAAAAAAATACAGTTATTCCAATCTTGCAGGCTCAGTGGCAGTACTTGAACAAAACAGTGCTTGGCAGCCAACCCCATCTCAGAGCTGCTGGCTCCCTCTGTGGCCTCTGGCATGTCCACTTAGGGTTTCTGCAGTACAATTAACCAGTCTACAAAATACTGTAAAACCTGCTTCATATGGGAGCTAAGAGGTTTAATTTAAGTAAAAAGATCATAAAAAGCAGTGAGTTTAAGGGCACAGTCTCTATATTGTGCTTTATACACAGCACTTTTTCTGAGATGGGGTTCTCCCGCTGCCATGGGCCTTCCCTGGCTCCTTTTCTGGGCTGTTTCTACACTGCTGAGTTGCCATCTTTTTACAGCAGTCTTTGCCTTTCAGTACTTTCAACCTAGGAACTTTCAAACAACAGAGACAGATAACAATAAAAACGGTGTCTGTCATTGAACAAAAAGAATCACAGAATCACCCTGGTTGGAAAGGACCTCTGAGATCACCAAGTCCAACAACCATCAGTGTAACTCAGTCACTAGCCACACAGTCTTTTTCCTAGCACAGTATGAAGAAAAACCATCAGAACAATTGGACTCAAAAGTTCATGATAGCTTATGTGAAAAACAAACCCAGCAAATTTCTCTCACCCCAATTTGAACTCCAGAAGATATGTGCATGTTAATAAAAGATATACACACATAAAATTAATTATGTTCTCCACTGCTTTTTTTTCTAAAAAAAAACAACAGAGAAACATTATCAGTAATACAAAATGAAATTAAACACAACCAGCCTCTAAAATAAAAGGATTAATTCCACTTCAACAACCTGGACCTAACGAGACAGAAAGTTGGTTAGATCTCAACATGGTTCATGTTCATTTGGTTCCCTGTAACTACCCCATTCCTTGCACAGGGCTCACGTAGAACACTTGGGAGTCCCACACAGCACACCCCTCAGGCTGACTGGAGATGGGGACCAGCACAGGACAGGCTCCATGGGACTGTTTCTGGCCTCCTGAAATGGTGTCTCCTGGGTTGAGGCTGGGACCAAACCCCACGCTGGCACTGCCCCTCCTAGGGCACTGAGGCAGTTAACTCTGCTGGATTTATAAAGGTACATTAAAAACTGGACTGATTTAAGTCTGGAGCTGCAAACACAAAAGGATTTATTGAAATGTATTTCCTTCTGCATTTACATTTTTGCGGGGAGCTCTTTATAAATGCATTATGATGAATATTGGAAGCAATCTCGGGCACAAGTACCTTCTTGCAGTTGCAGTGCATGAGAGGCCGGGCTGGTGGTTTCTCTTCAAAGCGTTGGGAGGCGTTCAGTGTCAATTTGAATACAAATGTAGTTAGGAAAATCCAATACTTAAATGATCTGGATAATTATTTTAATTAAAGGAGAAGGAAAAGGTGTTTGTTTTTTTTTTTTATATATATATATCAAACACTGGAACCTCTTTGTTGATAAACTTTTACAATGAAGATGCCGAAGTGAGCAGCTTTTCCCCCCCATTTCTTGCCCACTCCGCCCCGTGCCCAGCGAGGGCACCACCCGGGCTTTGCGAACCAGCACAGGTGCTGGGAACCGGCTGCCAGACATCCTGAACACGCAGGTTACCCCGTGGAAACAGAACTGCCGTGCAGAGCAGGCCCCGGGACCCCCGTCCCGCAGCGCTGCGGGAGAGGCCGACGGGGTTTTGGATCACGAGGAGCCAGGGGAGCGGGTCCCGGACCCCGCAACTGCCTTTTAACAATGTTTTCAGTAGAATAAGAGTCAGAACACGTAGGGAAAAGGCGCGGTAAGCACAGGTGAGCCTTGCCTGGCGGCTGGAGCGGCGGGGCCGGCCCTCCCGGGGGGCTCCTCGTGCCTCACGGACGCAGCGACGGCTCCCAGGGACT
>NW_009954140.1:3954497-3967033 GCF_000747805.2 Chaetura pelagica
AAAAAAAAGAGGGGGGGGGGATAATAAAAAAAAGGATTTAGGTTGGGTTCGCTGAAGGATGGAAAAATAAATTTAAATAATTTAATAGCTGTTGTAAAATTAACCCTTGGAGCAATTAAGGGCGGGCAGATAAGCTTATATTTTTGTTTTCTGCAGGAGTCTTTGTCAGGGCTAAGTGACTAGAAGTTGGGAGGTCTGACACAGATCTCGAGATCACCTTTCATACCGTGCGACTGATCTGAAACTGAAAATAGGAGAGCTGATACTGCAGGCTGTGAGACAGGCCTCCCAGCAGAAACTATATATATTATTAGGGCAAATCCCCAAGTAGGGGAGGGATATACATTACCCCTCCTGGGCTGGGTCATGTCCTTTCCTTAATTTCCAGATGAGTGAAGTTATTTGGCTTCAGTGCATTGTTAGTCAGACTATTGTTGTTTGATTCTAGTAACATGATTAAACAGATCATTGATGGAAATTAAGAAATAACTGCAGGGAAGCAGTCGCAAGGTTGCTTTCCAATTAATGACAAAATGAGTAAGAGGCAACGAGATAATAGGATTTTTGCGTTATCAGAGGTACAGTGAGCTTGAGATGAAGTTTTAAAATAGCATAGTATGTTTGGCTTTTCTTTGGATAAAAGGTAATTCAGTTGTAAGACACAAAAAGTCCTAAAAATTAATATCCCCATCGACAGATTGAGTGCTTCATGGCTTATCTTGTTGGGATGATTTGAATTGTTGGGGTCTTCTAGTGTTGTTGTCCTTAGTTAATATTATAATTGAAACAATCAGACATGTGTCCCCCTCCCCTTTATTTATTTTAGAAAAGACTTATTCATTTGTAAAAATGAAAAAAAATAACCAGAGTAAATGAAGCAAAGCTTGGCAAGCTTGCATTGTTTTCCATGACTGATTGGTGGAACAGGGAGGTTTTAAAATTATGTGTTTTAAATTCAGTTGTTTCAGTGCTTTTGAGTCACAGGAGATTGTGAATGAAAACTGTGGGTTTTTTTAATGGCAAAGCTTGTTTGAATGGGATTGTCTGGGGATGCTGGGCAGTTTGCTGGTCCTCTGTAGTGAGGAGCTGATTTTGAATGTGCAGTTGAAACTTACATGAGGGGAGGGTGTACAATTGACAACCATGTTCCCCCTCCTCAAGATGCAAACTGGGGGATTCACTCTCAGATAAATCCAACTCTAGTAGGCTTGGCTCTCACAGCACAGGATTTGTGAGTGGCAAAAGCTGAGTTAAGCTTTTTGATTTTAACTTAAATTAGCAGAACATTTTTTTCTTATTGGTAAGTGAGGAACATTTTATGTGTCATTACTGATAAAATTGAGTTCTCTGTAGTTTCTTATGAAAGCAGAAATTATTTTTTCTTCCCTAGCTGAAATCACATTTCTATTATCACTCCTCACCTCTGTGAATTCTTTGTGACTTATGAAACATACAGAGTGTGTGTTTCCCCCCTTTTATTTCATATTTCATGTGCCTTTTTCAGTAAGCCAGCTGAACTTTTATATGAAAAAGGCCTAGTAACTTTGTAATAGCTGGGTTGTTGTTTTTTTTTTTTGTAAGGTGTGGTTTTCTTTTTTGTCTTCTGTTTTGTTGTTGTTTGTTTTTGTTTTTAGGTTGTTTCTGTCTCTTCCTAGCAGACTAACAATTAAAGGGAGATGTGGAAGCAGCACCTTAATCTGTAATTTGTCCCAGTTCTGCTTCCTGATCTGTCATGGAGGATCCTTTCTGTTTGTGACATTGCATTGATTTCAGAGAAGTTGCTCCTGGGCTTTGGGATCTGTTATTAGTAGATCTGGTAGAGAAGAGCTGTATTTTGGAGAGAGCTTCTACTAAAAAAATTGATTCATGGAGAAATTCCCATCTAGAAAAATAAAAATAACAATGTCCAGAAGGTTTCAAAATACAGTGTTTTCAAGTGGTTAGGGTAGAGGCCTAGTGTTTCAGAGATCTGGACAGCCTGATGCAAATCACTTTACCTGTTTATGCTTCCTTTTGAAGGGCTTGAAAATAGAAATAGTGAGTCTTACCAACCTGCGAGGAGTCTTGACGCCTGTGGATGAAAGAGGCTGTGGATGTAAAAGCTAGGCCATATTATTACTAATGTTTTTCAACTCTGTTCATTTAGTAGTCTGATGAAATGTTTTCCTCATTGTTGGCAATTATTTTTGTTACTAAAATCCCCTTTGCAATTGTAAGTGGATATTTTTTCTGACTTTTTCAGTGTGGGTATTTTTTTTCATTTGATTCATTGTTTACTGCCATCTTACATTCGCTACTGCACTTTATTCTAGGTATTTTAATTTTAGTAATGGCAGAAGCAATTGCTGGAGCAATTCAGATTATTAGTTGAAAGCTCTTGAATCTTTCACCTCACTGGCATTCCCTCCTGAGGTCAGTGATACCTAGATAGGTATGCTAGCAGGAGCAAAATCTAAATTAGAAGTGTTTTGTAATAATTTAAATCCTGTCCTCTGTGTCCAGCCTAAATAACTGGGGAAAGTCCTGGGAGCTGCCTTAGAGAATGAGAAGGAAGGAAGGTGTCATTCTGCTCTGTCTTAGGGATAGTGTAGTTGGACAGCTGGCATTCCCCCTGCCTTGGGGATCAGTAGGCCCAGAATCCCATTAAACACAAATTCTGTCCTTGTGTTTTTACTAGGAAGCAGATCCCCAGCATTCCTCTTGGGGCAAAGTGGCTTCTTGTGGGGGAGAAAGTACCAACTTTGTATTCCTTAGCTTCCCTTCTGCTCACCTGTCATAGCTTTTAGTCATTTCTCACTTCTTCCGTTGAGGTCCTAAGGCAGGATCCCAGAATCACTACATGGTGCATGTATTTTTCCCCTTTCAATGGAAGTATTATGTGTTAGATTATTAGAACAAACAAGATCTTCCTTTTTTTGTTCTTGTTTGTCTTGCTAGTTCTTCTGTGGCCTTTGGCAGTAGTCAGCTCTTGTGTTTATGTATATCAACGACATATTTAAAGACACAGTACTTTCAGTGTTTAATTTCTTGCTCCCTTTGGTAGACTTCTGCGATCATAATTCTTTTTTCAGCAAGGAAGAAAAGAGAGAGAATTGTGAAAAAGGGACTGCTTTTTCAAAAGTTTGCACACAGCCTTGGTATGGAATCAAAAAAGCAAAGAAAAGCCTGGGTCTTTTGGAGTCTTCGACTGGGAAAGTGAAAGCTTGTTTTCTCCTAGCATTTGTTTTGGGGGAGAAAGGAAGAAAATTGCTAAATTTTATAGATAGTGAAATTAGGAGTCTGCAAGGTCAGACTGCTCTACAGAAACAGGCTGGCTTCTGGTGATTTTATTACAGTGGTATTGATATGTAACTCAAGTTCCATATTCAAAACCAGTCTTGCTTACTGAGCTTTCATCTTCTTTTCACACAAAGGTTTACAACGTGAAGCTTCAACCAGAAGCAATCACTCATGTCTGAGAAACAGAAAAGTGCATATTACTGTAGGCAAAGAACTGTTCAGGAATTTAAAAAAGGGAGATTGGAGTTAACCATGGGTGAGAATTTGTTTTTCTGTTGCATTTCCGTTGCACTGCTAGTTGAAGTTGAAGGGTACTTAATGTGGCTATAACATAATATCAAAACATTTCTCTACAATTTCATATGCAAATTAGCTGTCATAATAGAAATGCACTGGTTAACTACTCTTTACTCATAGAGTCCTCCAAAATACCAAATTGCAGGCCTATGACAGGAAAGCCAGATAAGAAATAATTATTTCAATCTTCTTCCTTCTTAAATGTAATTTAACTACACTGAGAGAGGTTCCATTTCTCTGTTCTCTGAAGTGGCATGGATTCTTTGTCAGGTGTTAAGACTCCTACTTTAGCAAGAAGGTAATTCAGAATTAACAACACTGAACTCTACAGCTTTTCCAAGAAGCACTAGGTACCCAGTGCTGCTGAGTTGATGCCAAGAGTTTTTGTGAGTGATTTTATGTAAAAAGATGTTGTGGAGATGTTCCTGTAAACTGTTGTGTGATTGGTTTCTGTTAGTCTTATGAAGTGCCACTTGCATGAAGAATGATGTGACTGAAGTGGATGTTTTTAATCTTTGGCTTGTATATGCTCGGAGGAAATATATTTAATAATCTTTCCTCTGTAAGCAGTAAGAAGGGTAATGGTTCTTGGGCATGTGGAAGAAAAAGGATGGTAGAATTTTTTAAGTATGAAATATTGAATGTTGGAGTGGTGAAGGGTGGAAATGGGAGCAGAGTGGATTGATCTCAGCTGGTTTTATGGTGGTTAGGGTGTTATTTAGAAATTATCTTCCAGGCTGTGAATTTCACAGTTGCTTATTTTGTTGTTGTTGTTCTTTTTCATAGTTATATATAGCAATAATACTGTTTTCATCAAAACACGGAAAATTGTACTGCTGAAATATGCTTAGATGATCTTTCAGAGCCCTCAGACCCCATGGCAGAAGGGAAGTATGTAACATACAAGAGCTGTTTTTGAGAATCTTGATTGTTAGTAATGCCGCACGAGTGTTTAATTTGCTGGAAAATATTTAGTGGTTCATCAAACCGAGAAAGTAGCAAATCTTTGTGGACATAATAAATGGAGAAGGCAACAAATTAAAAGCATAGTGGTTTTTGCAGCATGTAAAATAATGCTTATTCCTTTTGCATCTTCCAATTTAATGTGAGATAATCTGTATTTTTGTTAATGAAACTTTAGTTTTGTCCTGGGATAATCTGGGGGGGAGGGCAGAGGATGTTTCTTTGCTGCTCTCAACTATCATATCAGCTAGATGGGATCCCCACATACAGTGAACTAGGCATTGTAACTGCCTTGCATCTTCTCCTCTGCCATCTTGGGAGGCAGAATTTGTTGGGCTTTTCTCATTGTCTGCACAGGGAGGTCACAAAGGGGAATGTTTTTTAGTGTCCTTTTGAGCCTGTGCTAGGGCAGTGGTGCAGCTGAGCGCCATGGGTATTTTACTGAAGTGATGTTTTTGATTATGGTTGGTTGTGCTTATGGGTGCTCTGGCCATATCTTACAACACTCGCACATTTGGAATGGTGCAGGATATTGGTCATTTGAACTGCTTGACATTACTTGGCTGCAGTTTTGTTTATATTTGTTTGGCTAGACACTGCTTTTCTTCTGAAGTTTTGTGAGAATTATGCCATCAACCACAGCAGGATCTTTACTCATTCCAAATCCTGCTGATGTCTGTTCACTGAGTGGGGTTTATGATACGTGACTGAATCTCTAGTGCTCATTTCAAAAGGAATGAGCAGGGTGAATGCCGTCAGGAAACTTGTGGTGTTTTGGATACAAGTCATGGTGTTGCCCATAAGGTTTGCTGTGTGAGGAGGACTTGGGAGTCTGTATTCTATTCTCAGCAGAGTTTTAAAAATGGAACCTGTTGATAGTGTCATGTTTGTGCATTTGAGGAGACTAAACAGGGACATTCTACCAGCATTATCTGGATGCAGAAGGGTTAATATCATTTAAATACAGAGTTAGAAGACAACTCTCCAAATCAGTCTTAGCTATATTATGCCAAACGAAAAATGAATTTCAAAGATTATTTACAATAAAGATAGCAATTTTAATGATAGAGGATAGTTACTGCTTTGAACTTTCAAAACAGCACACAAAAATATACAGTTACATAATAGGTATGGTTTTGCGAAAGATGTATTCGGAGTATCTGTGGGTGGCACGATTGTGTTATTAAATCTGTTATGGTAGGACCCTTTTGTGCTAAGCACTGTATAAATGCCTAACAGAAAACTCAGTCACGGTATTATTCACTACCATAATAAATTTCAGTTCATCATAATGCTGCAATGAAGACTGAAGCATGTTGAAAGTTTTCCTGGTTTGTGTCACAACTTTCTGGCTTATTTCAGTGTCCAGTTTATGAACGGTGCACTGTAACTGTGCAATATAACTGATATTTAGCAGGAAGATTTTTACTTTCTTTTGCCTGGATTAAAGGAATGTTTAATATTTTGCCTCTGAAACAGAAAATTAACTTTTTTTTTTCATCCACTTGTAGCATCTGCATTTGCACTGGTTATCAAAGCTAAGTTCCTCAGATAGATCTCCTAGTCACAGCAGTGCACTGCTTTGCAGTGATGGGACATGTCAAGAGTGGAGAAGTTCTTATATGAAAATTGAGGTTTGACTGTTTGAGGAAAGACTGTTTCAGCATCACTACAGTGTTGCTGCTAAGAAGAGAAAACATGGATTTAGGCACTGAGTTTTGAACTTTGCTTGGGGTTTTCCAACAGGGGGTATATTGTGAGAAATAATTTCCTAATTTAAAAAATACCTTTATTTTTGAAATCCAGTTACAGCTGTATCAGCTGTACAGCTGCAAATTGAGCACAAGTCTGAAAGTTAGGAAATCTTAATTTTGATGCTGTCTTCAAGACAGGTTCAGTTGGTGAACTCTGACAGATGAGCTGTGGTCAGGTGATCCCTGGAGATGGTGCTGTATGACTGGCAAATTCCCAGAACATCGTGGAAAACTTTGTGGTGCGTGTTTCAGAAGTTGAACTGCAATACATTTGTAAATATCCTCGTAGGATATTGAAATGATGCTTGGGAATCTTCTTTGACTCCCCTATGCATTCCTTGGGAACACAGTTTTGTGTTTGACTGGCATTTTGAAAATGAAGTGACAGATGTTTAGTCAGACGTATGCAGATGTAGCTGTACAACATACAGCAGACATTTCTCAAAAACTACTTTTGGTAATGGCTTGTGGCTCAGCAGAGAAGAATATTGATAATTGCCTGACTGTGGAAGTCCTTGAGATTAGCAGTGCTAACTTCTTTTGGGCCAAAATTATTACTAAGCATTAAACTGTGAAATACACAGAGGCACTCAGGAACGGGGCCATGGTCTAGTTTATAGTTTTAAAAGTTGCGGGTTTTGATGTTTAAAACAGCTTTTAGGGTATGAATACCCTATTATTCTGCAAAGTGTGTTTGAGTTTGAGACTTGTAGGTTGGTGCTGTTCTACCAAGAACTGGCTGGTCATGCAGTGCTGATTTTTCCCTTTGTTTTTCTCTGGCAAATTTCATTACAAGAAGCAAAGATTAAATTACTTTTCTAATGCATTTTTTTTTAAGTAAGTAATTGGTGATGTTGTTATGGGGATAAAATGGTAACCATGGGACAATATTTCAATTAAAATGCCCTCATCTTGGGTAAGTGTGAGAAACTCTACTGTCAAAAAACTAAAAACATCTAGGTATATGGAATATAAACTGCTGCTGCTAACTGGTTATTATGAAAGATTGTTTACGTGAAGATTTTCTATGAAGGAGCCAAAAGAACTTTAGGTGGGGCAGAAACATCACCTATTATTATGTTACCTGATGCTTACTATGACATACTCCTTATTTCAGTTGGTTATTACTTGCCAAATTTTAATTATTTAGGTTGAAATTTCCCATAGTAGGTGTCTATCCAAGGCTGACTTTTTGGGCGGTGTGGAGGGTTCTGCCAAGACAATTCAGTATTATCTAAACATTGGACAAAAATACATTTTTTTTTTCACAATAAAATCGGAAAAAAAAAATAATCTCATGTCCTGTAGTGCTCTTTTGTAAAAAGTTGAGGTGTGGCATAGTACAGTGTTTTTGCCAAGGATATACTTATTATCAACCCTGTGAAAATCTGCTCAGTCTTGGTCAAATTAGCATTTAGTAGAAATCTAAAAGATCATCCCTGGGCTAGGTGAGATTTCTGTACAGTTTGAAGGCTGGGCCTTCTACATTCCTCTCTGCTATAATTTTTGACAAGAACAAGGGCACAAAGAATTTCTTTCCTGTACTCCTACTACCCAGTTCTCTTTCCTACCAGCTCTACCTTCATACAGCATGGAGGAAACAATGATTGGATTTAAACGGAAGGTGTAAAATGCTTATTTTTCTCAGAATATGTAGAATAAATGTGGCTGAACAAGGAGGTTGAGGGTGAAAAATATTAGTGTTAGAATGAAATAGAAGGGAGGCTCTACGGTGTGGGTACATAAATTGTATTTTATAATGCAAATATAGTTTGTTGGAATACAGTGTCACTATTTGCATAAATTAGTGTTTAAGAAATGGAGTAGGGAATAGCAAAAAGGAAAAAAAAGGCAAAACACACGGCCTATCTTTGCTACACTTCATTTTCTGTATTTCTGATGAATGCTCCCATGTTGTGATGTAGAGAAATCCTGAATACTCCTAAGTCACTCTGCAGACACTGGGTGTTCTCCTTTGATCATATAAAGTGCTGTATAGTGCACGGCAGAGCATAGAGGGGGAAGAAAATAACTTTTAGTTGTCTTAAGCTGAGTATAAGAAGTCCATAGAAATTTTGGCTTTAATGTGTTTTAAAGTCATAATTCTTTGTAAAATGGAAATGTCAGAAAGCTATTTTCTTAATACTTGTGAAGTGCTCAGTCACAGTATTTGTAAGCATTGCTGAAAAGTTCATCAAAACATTACAATACAGTCTTGAGAACCAGATTTGAGTAGTGTGCAGTCATAAGGCTTGTAAATGTAGCTACCTACTATCATTGCTATCTGTACTGGATGTAAAGAGCACAGAGGATCCAGATGCAGAAGGCATTCACTCTCAGTCTCAATTGCTGCTATATTTTTGTTACTATTGTTCTGTAAATGGTAAACTACGCACCAGCACTTGTTCCTTTTTCAGTAATTGTGGATGTGTTTATTTCATACAGGAAGTTTGCAGGATCAGACTTGAGGCTCCATTTTTGTAGCCAGACATTACTTGTCCTCCTAATGTATGGTGTTCTCCTTGCTTTTTTAATGTGGAGGGATAATCTAAGTATTTAATGGTAGGGGACATCATGAACCTCTTAATTCCTTTTTTGTCCCTTCCTGAAATCACGCATATCATGTTCCTTAGAGGCTGTGTAGTAGAAGTTCTTGCTGCTGTTATACTACATAATAAAACCTTGAAATAAGCTTTCTTTATTCTATATGCTCCGTTTCAGATTTAACATCATTTTTGGAATTTAAAGTAGGGTCATTTTGCCTAGAGTTGTACAACATTAACCAGAGCAACTCTGTTATTTCGGAAAACTGATTACATTGTCCTCTTTTCAAGGGTGGAGACTTTTATATTTGTTCTGTAAGGTGTGCAGTACGTTTCTGAGCAATGTGTAGAAATAATATTACTGATTTCAGCCATAACTGCAATAAATGAGTGCATGAGACCTCTGCTACTATATTTTTCTTAAAATAAAAACCGACAACAGTAGCTTTCATATTATTCTTTTCTGCACCCTGCGTCTGAAAGCTGTGCCATCCTTTTTCTCTCTTTCTCTTAAGTCTTTCAGATGGGTACAGTGCACTGTCATTATCTACTCCATTTTTATTAAATGATTTTCCGAGTGTGGGATTATTTATGATGTGTATGTCATGACACTAGGAAAGTGCATTTTTTCTGTCTGTGTCTGTAAATGGCTCCTGTATTTTGTGCAGCTCTATTTTATTCCTTCCTGAAGGGCTGAATAAAAATGCTTTTTTGTCTGAAGGCAAACATAAATTTAATTTATCATTGTAGGTAAGGAAAATAAATAGATATTTAGTTTTATTATACTAATCTAAAGGTACTTCAGTGGCATTTTGGAATACTACAAAAACAATTGCATAACATCATCTAGAGGTGCAAGCCTGCCTTAACTGGAAGACACAGGGTTTGTGCCTGTAACAACTTCCTGACTTCCCAGATAATACTTTTCTGTATTGTGGAAACAGCAAATTTTGAGGTCTTCACATGTGAATGCTTACATCTCAATTTTACCAGTAACAACTATCAAAAAGCAATGCAATGTATACTGCTAGTGTCTGTAGTCTAAGAAGTTTGGAAACTTGGCTTTAGGGAAATCCAGAAACTATTGGATGGATCCTTTAGCAGTTAAGCTAATTAATGAAGTTTAGAGCTGTTACAATTATGGGCAAGAAAGATAAATAAGATTTTTCTTTTACTGTTGAGTTGTATTTTAGTACAGTGCTATTTCTCTCTGGCTAAATGGCAGCACATGGCAGTAACTGATGGGATAACTGGCCTCTTGGTATCAATAAGGGCCTGAATTATCACTTCTCCTCTCCCTGGGTGGACTTAAAAATCTGGGTCTCTATCATCTGTCTTGTTACAGGTTTTTCATAAACCACGTGGCATCTTCAAGTCTTCTGTGAAATTTAGTTCAAATTGACTTGAAGTTCAAGTTACTGGTGAAGGACAGAGCAACTGCCCTAAGAAATAAATCTATAGTAGGTCTCTTCTTCTCTTAAATGGAATTACTGGAAAGTTAGGATAGACCAGCTGTCTTTTCTTGATGTATTACCTGAATTTATTACATGTTTAAAACTTCTGCCTGGTTTCACGGCCAGCCTTTGCAGTTTGTGAGAAGGGCTAGAAAATCCCCAAGGGTTAGGAGACACATCATGGTCACCACACAGATTTCCTTGGAGAAGGGGCAGGATGAGTTGAATTCCTGTCCTGCTTTTGCTGAGCCTGTGCCAGCTTGACCGCAGTAAGCACCACAGTGGCAAACCCTTCTCTCCTTTCCTCAATACAGTGGGCTCTTAACTGGAGGACTCTGCTGAATAGCTTTGGCAAGGGGTATTTGGGTGCTTGTTTCTCACAGCAGAGCCGTTTGAAGGGTTATGGATTGTAATGGGAGGCAGCTGGAGAGGCTCTTCCCCTGCATGTTCCCCATGGCAATGGATCTCATTCATTTGCTCAGTTGGCGAGTTGCAGGATGTGGCTCTTGAAGCAAATTCAATTGACAGTAAATTCCTATCAGCCTCACTGTAGGACTGCAAGTTGAACATCATTGCTTTAGCATAAATCTTTACAAGAGATGTTAATGTCTGGTTAAAATATGCAAATATTTACTGACTTGTCTACTGTTTGTCAGCTTGGCATGCGAGACCTCGGATCTGATCCTTCTGTCTTGGCAGACATTGGGAATTTTGCCAATAACATTAATAGGAACAGCATTGTGCCCTCTAATCTGTTTGTTTATGAAGTACAGCGAGAGTTATCTGGCTAGATGCTTTACAGTGAATTGAAAAAGCATCTGTTTGAAATTTTTTAGGAACTGTCTCATGCTTTAACTTATCATTATCTTAATGTATGGACCCTTTGGTTACATAAAACACATCAGGAAGCTGTGGAGCATGAAAGTGCACAGTCATGAGTTAAACTGCTGTGAAATACTAAAATTTTAGTTCACGATGTTCTCTCCTCCTACATTGATTTTTAGATTGAAGTTGGACTCATCAGACTGTGGAGTAATTCTTCAAAAGCCTCCTGTGCACCAAGCAGGCATAGTGTTTACTTGAAAATAAATGTCTGTGTAGATCATGTTGTTTATTGCTCTTCCTCCTCAAGCTGTCCCTTCTGCATTTCCCAGCCCCCTCTTCAGTTCTGGAGGGGAAATGTGCGGTTTTATTTGGAGATTAGATTTTAGTTACTCTTTTCATGTTTGTTTACAAAATCCCCCTGGAAAGCAGGCGAAATGCTCATTAAAATACTGAGCCTGAAAATCATTAGTTGTAGGTAAAAAAATCCCTCACAGTTCATTGAAAAAACCACCAAGGTTTAAGTTTACACCAGTTGGAACTAACCAGATCTTTTAAATGAGATTTTGTGGAAACTAAACTGAGCACAACTTGGCCTTCAAAGAAATGAAGGTTGTTAGGTTCTCTTCTATTTAAAGGCAGGAGTTTTTTTGAGGTACAAAGTATAATGTCAGGGTTAGATTCCTGGCTTAGACAGTGAGGAAGAGTTGTGTAAACTACTGTCTGTGCTTTAGCCAATGTAATGCTTACTGTCATAGCAGGTGGAATTCACAGGCACTGTGTTTAGATGCTTTATTAAATGCATAAATCAGGAACCTTTCTGTAGGGAGTGGGGTAACTTTAGATAGTGGGAATATGCCTGTTTATTGTTTCTTCAAAATTCTGAAGAGGTATTAAACTTTGCTATTAGAATACATTGTTACTTAAACTTAGAACTCTTCTGGCATGCAATTCTCCAGGCCATTTTGAGAAAATAAATAATCCTGACATTTGTTCTGTTACATGTTTAGTATTTTAATCTCAGTTTTACAGACAAAAAAAGGGAAGTGCAGAAGTAGTTTGCTCAGTTTTGCAAAAAGAGTTAGGAATATAGCACAGACCTTGTGACACTTTAGCTTTCCATTCTTATCTGTAATAATTACTGCTCTTGGATTTAATATAGAAATTCCAGTTTTACATTCGAAATTTTGGAAAATAAACATTTCTAAAACTCAGATTTCCTTTAACATGTGCCTCCATTCCTTGAATGTTTAAATATTAATAGTTCTGAAATAATTTTAAACATGTGTAGGTCAGGTACTACAATAGACCAGATTTTAAGAAAGCATGGTTCTAATTCATATTCAAGAAGTCTAGTCTCAATTGCTAATTTATCCACAGCTCAGGGAACCAAATCTAGGAGCACAGGTTTTAAAAAATGTCAG